>NC_055960.1:39029102-39099102 GCF_018492685.1 Alosa sapidissima
CACACACGGCCAGCTAGCATGGACCTGACACACACAGACACTCATACACACACACACACACACACAGCCAGCTAGCATGGACCTGACACACACAGACACTCATACACACACACACACACACACAGCCAGCTAGCATGGACCTGGCATTGCATCACCTTTTCCACCACTGGTCAGAACCAGTCACTCGCTGTCATGCTTCCTGGAAGCCAACATCACTGTGGAGAGGCAGTAGAGCCAGAACTGCACTGAACTGGTGGAGCGACTGTCTCCTACTGCCCCATGGTACCCGTCTACTGCCCCATGGTACTCTACTGCCCCATGGGTTGGGTTATTGGGTTAGTTAGAGTTGGGTTATTGGGTTAGTTAGAGTTGGTATAGTAGCCAACTGTCCCATGGGTTGGGTTATTGGGTTAGTAAAACTGTCCCATGGGTTGGGTTATTGGGTTAGTAAAACTGTCCCATGGGTTGGGTTATTGGGTTAGTTAGCCGTGGGACAGTAGGCGTGTGGCCCGCACCAGCAGCAACAGTACAGTGCAGGTTTTGCTCCTACTGCAGAGACCACCTGTCTGCTGCGAGAGGAGGATAGAAGAGAAAGAGGAGAGGAGAGATAACAGAGGGGCTGGAGTGGGGGATAGAAGAGAAAGTCAGAGGAAGAGAGGAAAGAAGATGAGAAGAGAGAGAAGAGGAATATGAGATGAGAAGTGAGAGAAGAGAAGAGGAGAGAAGAGGAGAGGAGAGAGAGGAAAGGACAGAGGAGAGAAGAAGAAGGAGAGAGAGAAGAGGAGAGGAGAGAGATGAATAGAGGAGAGGAGAGAAGAGAGACAAATAGAGAGGAGAGAGAAGAAGGAGGAGAGGAGAGAGATGAATAGAGGAGAGGAGAGAAGAGAGACAAATAGAGAGGAGAGAGAAGAAGGAGGAGAGGAGAGAGATGAATAGAGGAGAGGAGAGAAGAGAGACAAATAGAGAGGAGAGAGAAGAAGGAGGAGAGGAGAGAGAGGAATAGAGGAGAGGAGAGAAGAGAGACAAATAGAGAGGAGAGAGAAGAAGGAGGAGAGGAGAGAGAAGAAGGAGGAGAGGAGAGAGATGAAGGAGGAGAGGAGAGAGAGGAATAGAGGAGAGGTGAGAAGAACACTGGGGAATGGAGTTCACGTCATGCTTGACCCTTGACCTTTCCCTGAAGAGTTAGATAACACTGGCAAGGCTGCCTCAGATCAGTGTCATGAAGCGGAGGAGATGCATAGAGTGTGTGTGTGTGTGTGAGTGCGAGTGTGTGTGAGTGTGTGTGTGTGCATGCTGAGCTCACCTCTATGGCTTGTAACCTTCTCTCCAGGTAATCCATGAGAGCCTGCTGTTGTGCTGCCGCTAGATCCAAACTCAGTCCCAGCAGAACCACAAACAGAACCACAAACAGAACCGGCTTCATCTTCAGCAGCGATCCAACTCACTGGCCTCTTCAAGTGTGTATGTGTGTGTGTGTTGGAGGGAGAGGGAGAGTGTGTGTATGTGTGTGTGTGTTGGAGGGAGAGGGAGAGGGAGAGTGTGTGTCACGCTCCTGCTCTGTAGGCTCTTGCTGGACTGGAATGTTTGGATAAATTCAGGGGGAGGGAACTTTCACATCTGGAACTGTTGTTGGCACACTTCATCCTGTTCTCTCTCTCTCCCTCTCTCTCTTTCCTGTGTTCTTTCTCTCTCTCTCTCTCTCTCTCTCGCTCTCATCACACACCACCTAGTCTAATGTTGGTATCTCTGCTTTTTTTCCTGTTTAGCTTAAACTTTCTATTTCTGTCCTCAGTTACTTCCTCTCTCTCTCTCTCTCTCTCTCTTTTCTCCACTCCTCCTCTTCCCCACTCCTCCTCTTCCCTTCCTCCACTCCTCCTCCTCCCCCTCTCCAGGTCTCCCACCCTCTTTTCCTCTTGAAGGGGGAATACGCATTTGACACTCACACGAGTCAGTGATAATGTGTGCCTTTTATGAGTCAGTAATCATAATTTAACACAGTACAAATCGATTTCCACACACTGGGACTCAGTCTCAAATCGCGTACTTCTGCACTACAATACCTAATTCGAGTACGTGAAGGCGTTCACACTGAAAATTCCAACTACACAAAGGGCGCTGCAAGTCCCCGGATGGTGCAACGGTCAAAAAGATGAGTGTGCAACACTGGACACTTTACGCCATCTTGGCCAAATAGTGGAAGGGGGTCCGTGGAAAGTTTGCTATAAAATATAAACATACCCGGAGAACGTGCAGGGCCTATCGCCATTACTGCTGCCTGTGTAACGTGCAGGGCCTATCGCCATCACTGCTGCCTGTGTAACGTGCAGGGCCTATCGCCATTACTGCTGCCCGGAGAACGTGCAGGGCCTATCGCCATCACTGCTGCCTGTGTAACGTGCAGGGCCTATCGCCATTACTCCGCCTGTGTAACGTGCAGGGCCTATCGCCATTACTCCGCCTGTGTAACGTGCAGGGCCTATCGCCATTACTGCTGCCCAGAGAACGTGCAGGGCCTATCGCCATTACTCCGCCTGTGTAACGTGCAGGGCCTATCGCCATTACTGCTGCCCGGAGAACGTGCAGGGCCTATCGCCATCACTGCTGCCTGTGTAACGTGCAGGGCCTATCGCCATCACTGCTGCCTGTGTAACGTGCAGGGCCTATCGCCATTACTGCTGCCCGGAGAACGTGCAGGGCCTATCGCCATTACTGCTGCCCGGAGAACGTGCAGGGCCTATCGCCATTACTGCTGCCCGGAGAACGTGCAGGGCCTATCGCCATCACTGCTGCCCGGAGAACGTGCAGGGCCTATCGCCATTACTGCCGCCTGTGTAACGTGCAGGGCCTATCGCCATTACTGCTGCCCGGAGAACGTGCAGGGCCTATCGCCATTACTCCCGCCTGTGTAACGTGCAGGGCCTATCGCCATTACTGCTGCCCGGAGAACGTGCAGGGCCTATCGCCATTACTCCCGCCTGTGTAACGTGCAGGGCCTATCGCCATTACTGCTGCCCGGAGAACGTGCAGGGCCTATCGCCATTACTCCCGCCTGTGTAACGTTAAACCAATGAACACTTTTACATTACGTCAATATGCCAAAACATTTCTCTCAGGCTTTAACTTCACGTCTTACAGCTAATGAATGAATAAATGAAAGCCAATCAAACAGGCGCATTGTGTTCAGCACAGGAGCAGCCAATCAAACAGGCGCATTGTGTTCAGCACTCCCCCCGCTTTCATCATTTGGGCCAATAGAGGCTCTGTTGTTGCATTACATCAATCTGTCAACGCAGTCTGAACATGCTAATCTGTCAACGCAGTCTGAACATGCTAATCTGTTAGAGCAGTCTGAACATGCTAATCTGTCAAAGCAGTCTGAACATGCTAAGTAGCCAACTGAGAAGAATCCACAATGGATACATATTTAAAAAGGTTAGGTACTGATAATCCCAAGCAAAGTGAGTATATAAAAACAATAAAACCATATTGTCTTTGGATTTATTGAGAACAGCGGTGGGAAGCCGATGTGCTTTGTGTGTGTTCAGGTGTTAGCAAACGAAGCGATGAAACCGGCTACGCTACAGCGGCACCTCATAACCAAGCACCCAGAGTACATGGATAAACCGAAGGAATTCTTCGTCCGGAAAAGCGAAGAGTATCTCCACCAGCGAACAAAGCTGACTAATTTGGTCACAACATCTGAGAGAACAGAAGACTTCTTTTTTAGTTGCCCAGCGAGTAGTAAAATGCAAGAAGCCTCATACAATTGCACAAGAGCTGATCCTCCCAGCAGCAGTCGATAATAATAATCTAGTCACTGACCAATTCGCCTGCTGCAGCTCAACCTGCTAGAAGTTAGCCTATGGGGACTATTTTCAGGTGCTGCATGATATCATTGTGCTGCTGTGCCCATGGTGTTCCTTGATTATTACGCTGGAATGACAGTATAGTTCCATGTCAAATCAGCCTAGAAAATCGCCACGTTTCATTTTCTATTGGTCTTCTTACACTTTCTAACTTGAGAGGAGACAAGTTTTAAATAGGAAAATTACCGGAAATCTTAGTCACTTTTAAACGTGTTGCTAGCAGGCGAGAAGCTAATGGTCCAATCAGATTCAATGATCTATGCTAGGCTGGAGCTAACAGTGGTATCGCCAGACTCAGAGAATGGCTGGATGAACTGAAGAAAGGTAAAAATCAATTGTTTCACTGTTTGTGGAAAATGATTGTAATCCCCAAACGGTGGAATATCCCTTTAAGAGTACATGCATGCATTTGGACTGTTATTGTATCGGTGATTTGTATTATTTGTCAACACTATTTGATTTGATTAGTCAAAAAGGTGATGTTGCACTATTTACATGTTCCACTGGGTTGCTGCAGTTCACTTTTGCTCACCCCTTCCTGTCTCTCTCTCTCTTTCTCTCTCTCTCTCTCTTTTCACATAGATCTCTGTTTCTCAAGGTCACAGAGTACTGTCGGTATGAAAACAAAAACAAAATATATTGGTGCTCAAGTTGCTGCAGCCAACAGCTAGAGGACCCAGGTAGCTACAGTGATAAACTCTGGGGGCATTTTTAAAATCATGCAAAACCATAAAAACATCTATGACTTTTCTTTTAAGGAGAGCCCGGAAACTATGCATAAATGATAAATGATGCCTTCATCAGAACCCACAACTTCACCATCTCTTACTTGGGTTACTTACGGTCTAGTCACATGTACGCTCTGAAGAACTCACCTGTGCGTCTTACGGCCCAGTCACACGTGCGTATACAAACTGCTCCGGGTTAGTGTGTGCTTCACCTCACTGTGTGTTCACTGTGTGCTCTGTGTGTTCACTGTGTGTGTGCTCTGTGTGTTCACTGTGTGTTCACTGTGTGTTCACTAATTCACGGATGGGATAAATGCAGAGACCAAATACTTGACCTAGAAACCTGATTTACAATTCCGATTTATATTAAAACTTTTTCTCTAATGTTGTGTTAACCCTCTATGGTACGGTGTTGCCTGTAGGCAACATAGCCTATTTTGCCTTGAGACATCCCTTAAAGAAGTAAATACCTCTTTAAGAACTAGACAACTCAATACTAACCAATGAAAATTCAAAATAGTGGTCACATGCCCCACAGGCAGCTATTTTAACCCTTCTTTCAGCATTTACATTTACATTACATTACATTACATTTAGCAGACACTTCTTGACCAAAGTGACTTACATATGTCAGCTATATTACAATGGATCACATTGTCCCCGGAGCAACTTGGGGTTAAGTGCCTTGCTCAAGGGCACAACGGTGGAAGCCGGGAATTGAACCGACAACTTTCAGGCTACTGCAGGCTAGCCCAGCTCCTTAACCAGCTCCTTAACCACTACACTACCACCGCATGCTAGCCCAGCTCCTTAACCACTACACTACTGCAGGCTAGCCCAGCTCCTTAACCACTACACTACTGCAGGCTAGCCCAGCTCCTTAACCACTACACTACTGCACGCTAGCCCAGCTCCTTAACCACTACACTACCACCGCCCATCACTACACTACCACCGCCGCATATTCAGCAGATGCACACGTTTGGGCTGGGTATCATATTTTCTCCCTAGAAAAGTGTGAATTTCACTAATTTCACTAAGTTTACATTCTTCAAAAAATGACAACCTTCATTGATAAGTAAAGATGTATTTTCAATCATGTTTCTGTATATATAAAATAATGTATATTTTAAAAAAATAGCAAAAATCTGCATGTTGTCCACAGGCAACATTGTACCGTAATGGAATCAGAATAGGCCATACGTGATATAATTTAAGGAATGTTGGGGATTTTTTTACCTATTGTAATGATTTTTACTACTTTTAATTTTAATAATCAGTCATTTAAAATAATTTACATGATGATGATGAAGATATTATTTGTTTATGATAGTGTTCCACAACGGTACAATGTTGCCTGTGGGCAACGGGTGAATATGATATGATACTTTGTTTTACTTTTTTGCGAAAAATAAATAATATTATGGGGTAAAAACTACATAATTCTGTTTATTATTTTGTGGTTTTTTAAAAATAAAATAAAAGAGAGAGTGTGTGTGTGTGTGTGTAGACTGTGTGTTTCTAGCAGTGCTCCTGAGACTGAGAGTAGACTGTGTGTGTTTCTGTGTGGAGTGTGTGTGTGTGTGAGGAGACTGTGTGTGTTTCTGTGTGGAGTGTGTGTGTGTGTGTGGACTGTGTGTTTCTAGCAGTGCTCCTGAGACTGAGAGTAGACTGTGTGTGTTTCTGTGTGGAGTGTGTGTGTGTGTGTGTGTGAGTAGACTGTATCTGTATGTGTGTGAGTAGACTGTGTCTGTAATGGTAAGGTGCCAGGATCATGGAAGGGGGCCCTCATCCATAGAGTACCTAAGAAAGACAACATTCCAAACGACCCATCCACATGGAGGGACATTTCTCTCCTTCCCACCATTTACTAAATATTTATGAAATGTCTGCTTAGTAGACACAGGCATCCTCTCACCCAAACAAAAAGCCTATATAGACAGACAGGGTATGAACGAGCATGTGTTCTGCCTTAAAACTGGAGTGGATGATTTTAAACACGAATCATGTAAACTTTATACTGTATTCCTGGATTTTAGAGATGCCTTTGGAACACTATCACACAAAATGATGCTGAGTGCACTGGAGGAGATCCATCTACCCCAGCCCTTTGTAGACATCATAACGGATGTATATAGGGGATCCTTTCTGCAGGTGATCTGTGGACACCAACTCACAGAGCCCATTCCTCTCCAGGTTGGGATTAAAACAGGCTGCCCCTGGAGTGCGGTGAACTTCATCCTTGCCATTAACCAGTGGCTCAAGTGGCTCTGTCAGTGTGCACCACCTCATACCAGATCCCCAAACCCTGTTCAGGGGTATGCAGACGACGTAGAGATTTCCTCCAGTGATGAGGGCGTCATACATAATATGTTGGCCAGAACAGACGAATTTCTTCGCTGGTCAAAACTGGAGGTAAAACACACAAAGTGCGCAGCACGATATGAGCGACGCAGCGGTGGCAACCGCTGGTATAAAGCCAAATCGGACAAACCCCCCTCCTTCACCCTCATGGGGCAGCCCATCAGAGTCTACCCACGCCATGAGTCATACACCTATCTTGGCCATAACATCAACATTGCAGGTGAGTGGGGGGAGCAGGTACAGGAGCTATGCCATGCCTATAAGAACAGGATCGACCTAATCGACTCCCTGTAGTCATGAAACTGGACGCTATCAGAGAGGTGGCCCTGGCAAAGGTACAACACCTCTTTGCAAACGTCCACATCCCGCAAAATGTCCTACGCGACATGAACAATAAAACCGTCCAGGCTGTCAGAAAATGGCTGGGGTTGAACTCTCACTCTACCCGGGACCTCATCTTCCTCTCACGCAAAGAGGGGGGGCTGGGTGTCCCAAACGTGGAATGGGTATACACTGCCACCAGGCTGACACACATCATCTGCATGCTCAACAATGACGATGCCACTGTCAGAGAGCTAGCCAGAGCTTCCCTCCTGCTGCACATCAGGAAGAGGAAGGTCCCTCTGGCCAAACCAGGCCAGGACAGTTTCCTAGGCTTTAGGAGGAAAAGCAGCGGGAAACTGGACACACAAGCTGCAGGCTTTGGAGTCCGATCAGACTGGCCGGACCTAAATGATCTGTGCAACAGAATGTCAGTCAAATTGGAATGGACACAACACAACTCACACACAGCACCACAGGCATCTGATGCAGTTGTCACAGACTCATCTGTAACAGCAGAGGCTACTGTATATCACAACGAGGCACAACACACACTACAGAATACAACAGCAAGAAGATTCCTTCTTAACATAAAACAAACAGACACCAAACAACACTGGACTGGACTCGGAATGCAGGGAAAGTTGGCATGCCTACACTTTGCCGACCACTCTGTTTCACACTCCATGTTCACAAATGCCGCTGTTGGGGAGGACATCCTCTGTTTCACTATCAAAGCCAGACTGCAGGTGCTACCCACCAAATACAACCTTGCATTATGGTACCCTGCAATCCACCATCCACACTGTATAATGCACTCAGACTCTGACCATCACCTCGAATCAGTTGCCCATATTGTCAATGGCTGTACTATGTACAAAGGACTTTATACTGCACGTCACGACCGGATTGTTAACCTTATTGCTAACACTGTTAAGGATGTACTTCCAGATAATGTGACCATGTACTGTAAATGTAAACATTCACGTATTATGCCAGAATGGTTTAACAGCTCCACTGATGTGTTTTGTTACATCCCTAACACCCCTGATGTTGTGTTTTTAGACCGAGACAGAAGGGAAGTACTTATACTTGAAATAGGATGTGTGTACGATCTCTACATGGACATGGCTTTTAATGACAAAATCATGAAGTACCAACCCATACGGACAAAACTATGTGGTGTTGATCTTTGGCAGCTTGGGGCATGTCCACAAACTTGTTTCCAGTGGGTTAAGGCTGGCAGGGCTCTCCAGCAGAAAAACAAAGCAGCTAGCAAAGTTTTGCTCCATATCTGCAGTTATAGGCAGCCTTGCAGTATGGCACAGGAGATGTTTTTTGTACCCCTGAATACCATTGAGTGACAAAGCCCTATTATATCTCTTGAAATATTTGAATCCTGTCTATTGTAATATGATTTGTGGATTTAAATAAAGAATTAAAGTGTTTCTGTGTGGAGTGTGTGTGTAGACTGTGTGTGAGTAGACTGTGTGTGTGTTTCTGTGTGGAGTGTGTGTGTGTGTGAGTAGACTGTGTGTGTGTTTCTGTGTGGAGTGTGTGTGTGTGTAGACTGTGTGTGTGTGTGAGTAGACTGTGTGTGTGTGTTTCTGTGTGGAGTGTGTGTGTGTGTGTGTGTGTGAGTAGACTGTGTGTGTTTCTGTGTGGAGTGTGTGTGTGAGTAGACTGTGCATGTTTCCAGTGGAATGTTGTTGGCTGTTGCATAACTCAGCGGCACTTCCTGAGTGAGATGCTTGCCTCAGTTTGACTCCTTGGTGAGTTCACCAGTAAAATTCCAAACACTTCCATCTCAAAACACAAGATGGCGCCATTTAGCTGCCTCCCTGCATTTCCTCTTATCACAGCCTGAACCCTGATGCATTAATTCATTTAGTTTTTTATGGAATATTAGAATAATCGGGTGAACCAGAGAAAGACTATTCAGATATCGGGATGAATGAAAATCACTATCACGTGTAGGGACAAACATTGGACATTTTGTCATAACTCATTAAATGCCAAGCTGTTTTCGGAAGCTTTGTCCTAGAGTGCCAGCAATCTAGACCATTGTTGATGATTTTTGTACAGCCATAGCATATTCTGTGTTATAGCTATGAACACATACAATGGCACGTTTAAAAGGTGAGACTTTAAGCTCTCAGTGGGTGCCAACCGTGTATTTCTACACGCCTCTGTTCCTGAGAAATCCCAAGCTAAACAGTGGCTAGTTTTCATCAAAATTGCTGTTTTTTTCTAGAAATGGAGATATAACGTCTTTCATGAAATATTAAGTGTTGCCTGTAAACTTTCCGGGAAGTGATCAGTGAGACCTGGCGAGACTGCCACCTAGTGATAGACCCACTAAAATGGCCTGGTTTTGACCTGACATGCATGCGTCACTGATTCGACCCAAAGCGGCAACCGAGTTATGATAAAATGTCCAGATAAAATGTCCAGATTGTGCGTTTTCATGAGTTTTCGATTGTCATATATTTAATTTCCATTCATCACAGAGTTCCCAAAATCACATATAAGGTGTGTTAGAGTGTCTAGTTTTGTAATTTAAAAAAAAGCTAAAAACGTAATATTACGTTTTTGGCACTCAATGAGTTAATGGTCTTAATGAGGAACTTGGCCTCTCATGTTTTTTATAATCCACACTTTGGGGTACCTGTATAAATGTTGGGTCTGTATGTATATTTATTTTCTATACCTTTACATGTACTTCTTCTTTGAAGTTGTTAAATGTATATTTTTTATATTTATATATATATATATATAGATATATATATATATATATATATATATATATATATATATATATATATATATATATTAGGGATGTCAATCGATTAAAACATTTAATCAAATTAATTACATACTCTGTGATTAATTAATCTAAATTAATCGCATATATAATTTTTACTGTGAAAGTATTTTAAATATTTAAATTCAAATTAATCATTGAATAATCAGCATTAGTGACATTAAAGTTCAAAAACTCTTTTATTATTATTTTCACTGTTCAAATAATGGCCATAATATTCTATGATATGACCTAATAGGCTGAGAAAATAAATTCAAAAGTGCTTCAGTAAGAAGTTTTTTTTTCACATACAAGGCATTTCAGGCCACAGATATAACCTAGGGGACACAATAAAAAAAAATAACACTTCCCTCAATGTCAACACTATTTCTTTACATTGATGTGCGACTTTAGAGTTGACGAACTCCGGTCATATGCAAATTCCTTGCTGCAGACATGGCAGAGGACTTTATTTTAATCAACATTTTATTTTTATCAACACCATCAGGCCGTTTTTTAAGAGTAAATGTTCCAATCAATGATCTAGGCAGCACATTTTCTTCTCTCTCCTTCATTTTACAGTCTAATGGTTACTGACTAGAACGGCTCGGGGTCAAAGGTCATACGGAATTGATTAATCTGCACTATCTTTTTAATCAGTTATTTTTTCTCAAATTAATTAATCAAAATGAATCAGTTATTCTGACAGCCCTAATATATATATATATACACAAATATATATATTGACAGCCCTAATATATATATATATATATATACACAAATATATATATTGACAGCCCTAATATATATATATATATATATATATATATATATATATATACACACAAATATATATATTGACAGCCCTAATATATATATATATATATATATATATATATATATATATATATATATATATATATATATATACACACAAATATATATATTGACAGCCCTAATATATATATATATATATTAGTATTTTCCTTTTGGTGCTTTGTTTTTTCCCCTTTTCTGTCTACATCTTCTACATACACAGGCTTACACAGGACTGGTTAATTGATGTACCACACCCACCTAGGCCAGTAACCAATGCTTTGAAAGATGTTAGTATCTGACTCTTTAAAATCTGTACATCATTGCCATTGACTGTTTGACTCTGAAGAAGACGCATGGGCGTCGAAATGTTAGTTAGTTTGCACAAATAAAAACACGTTAAGCATTGAGTGCTCCGGTCCTGCTCCTTGAGCATTGAGTGCTCCGGTCCTGCTCCTTGTTAAGCATTGAGTGCTCCGGTCCTGCTCCTTGTTAAGCATTGAGTGCTCCGGTCCTGCTCCTTGAGCATTGAGTGCTCCGGTCCTGCTCCTTGTTAAGCATTGAGTGCTCCGGTCCTGCTCCTTGAGCATTGAGTGCTCCGGTCCTGCTCCTTGTTAAGCATTGAGTGCTCCGGTCCTGCTCCTTGAGCATTGAGTGCTCCGGTCCTGCTCCTTGAGCTTTGAGTGCTCCGGTCCTGCTCCTTGTTAAGCATTGAGTGCTCCGGTCCTGCTCCTTGAGCATTGAGTGCTCCGGTCCTGCTCCTTGTTAAGCATTGAGTGCTCCGGTCCTGCTCCTTGAGCATTGAGTGCTCCGGTCCTGCTCCTTGAGCTTTGAGTGCTCCGGTCCTGCTCCTTGTTAAGCATTGAGTGCTCCGGTCCTGCTCCTTGAGCATTGAGTGCTCCGGTCCTGCTCCTTGTTAAGCATTGAGTGCTCCGGTCCTGCTCCTTGAGCATTGAGTGCTCCGGTCCTGCTCCTTGTTAAGCATTGAGTGCTCCGGTCCTGCTCCTTGGCTCCTGTTAGACCTTGGACCTCCCTTCTTGACTTCTGCGTCCTGTTCCGTGAGCACCAACCAGGCTGAAGATTTTTTGAGATGAAAAAAGAGCAGGGGGTCTTTAGGACCCAGAGAAGAGGCATTGGTTTAGGCGGGAAACGGTTCCAGTGCTGAAACACACTTGATAGATAGATAGATACTTTTATTAATCCCCAAGGAGAAATTTGTGCTCTGCATTTTACCCATCCAGGGTTCGTGTACAACACACCCACACACACAGTGTACACCCATTCACAGTGATGGGCAGTAGCCTCGCTACTTGTAGCATAGCTACTACAGTAGCTTAACTACATTTGTCAGTAGCTTGGCAGTAACGTCGCTATTTACGAAACCAAGTAACTTTTCAGTAGCTAAGCTCTTTTATTGATCAAGTAGCGCAGTAGCGTTCTCGAAAGCTAATTTCTCCTGGACATGTCTGACATTTCACACATAAGAGCGTTTCCCTGCAGCCATCAAACACATAAATTAGGAAAACAGGATGTTTCTGTGTCGACGACAACACGAAACGAGCAACAAGCCCATGCGTAGGCCTACAGACTAATGTTCACGGTGACGACACACCACAGTAAGTGACACACACACACACACACACATACATACAGACACTGGAGGGAAAAGACAGAATGACAGAGAGCCAAAGATCCGTTGAAGAACATGAACATGTTACACCGTGGCCATACCTTCAAAAGTACGTCACTTTAGTCGAGACCAGCGAAAACAAATATATTTTCAGATGCCTTCTGTGTAATCCAAAGAAAAAGTTCCTGTCGACGTCAACGACATCCAACACTTGAATTTTCCCTTGGGGATCAATAAAGTATCTATCTATCTATCTATCTATCTATCTAACCATACGAATACACGTTCAGGTGACTGAATTTCATTGAACTACCGTTTTTCTATTTTGCATCAACGAATAAAATTAAGCTTAAATCAGCTAACAAAACGAATTAAGTAGGAGAGAGGTGGGAGGATGGAATAACTGATGAAGTTCAAACAGTTAGATAAAACAGTAAAGTAGCTATAATGTAGCCTATCAAGCTACTTTTGACAGTTTGTAACTTAGCTTGCTACATTTTTATGGGTGGTAGCTTCTGTGTAGCTGAATTTATTGTAGAGTAGCTGGTAGCTTAGCTCACTACACACACACACTGTCTGACAGACACACAGACTTACTTACTCTCAAACACATGTGCCAAAACACTTACCATCAGCCCACTCACACACACACACACACACACTCATACACGCAGTCCACAAAAAACACACTTACTCACTCACAAACACAAAGAAACAGACACATGCACATACACACACACACACGCTAGCAGTAATGATAAAACTGCATACACAAACATGCACACACTCAGACTCACAAGCAGAGACCTCCACTGGCACCACCCTCCAGGGCTTGCTCAACTTCAGTTGGAATAGCTCCAATACAGAGGGGAGTGTGTGTGTGTGTGTGGATTAGAGATGACTAAGCTTCTGTCATCAGAGCGGGGAGTATTTAGCTAATTACTACCTAGTGTGGATCCCTGAATCCCCCAACAGCATATTACCCAACAAGCTCCCCTGCAGGGCAACAATACACACATACATACACTACACTACACACACACACACACTACACATACACACCCCTGCAGTGCAACAATGCAAACACATGCTGAATGGGGTAGTGTGGGCTAACATGCTAAATGGGGTTAAGGGCCTTGTGAGGTTTAGGCTAACAGAATGGGGTTTAGGGCCTTGTGAGGTCTAGGATAACATGCTGAAGGGGGTTTAGGGCCTTGTGTGTTGTGGGCTAACATGCTGAATGGGGTTTAGGGCCTTGTGTGGCGTAGGCTAACATGCGGAATGGGGTTTAGGGCCTTGTGAGGTGTAGGCTAACATGCTAAATGGGGTTTAGGGCCTTGTGAGGTTTAGGCTAACATGCTAAATGGGGTTTAGGGCCTTGTGAGGTTTAGGCTAACATGCTGAATGGGGTTTAGGGCCTTGTGTGTTGTGGGCTAACATGTTGAATGGGGTTTAGGGCCTTGTGAGGTTTAGGCTAACATGCTGAATGCATGAGAGAGATCCTGGCCTGTGCAGGTGCAGCTGAACTGCTTTTAGATAGATAGATACTTTATTGATCCCCAAGGGGAAATAGATAGATAGATAGATACTTTATTGATCCCCAAGGGGAAATAAATAGATAGATAGATACTTTATTGATCCCCAAGGGGAAATAGATAGATAGATAGATAGATAGATACTTTATTGATCCCCAAGGGGAAATTCAAGCTGTTGATCATGTTGTTCATGTTGGTCATATGGACGGAGGAGACACACTTTGGCACAGGACCTGTTTTATTATAAGTGTTCCTTGATATATATAACACAACATACTGCAGAATATATTAGAGCACTCTAAACATTCATAGATTCATTCAAACATTTGTATGGAGATTTCTGAGTGGTATCATTTGAATTTATATAGACATTGGATACATTTCTGATATTTTATTTAAATTAATGCATACCGGTACTATTTGCATATAAATTGAAACATTGTGGTATAAAAATACATGAAACATTTCATGAGAAGCCCAGTTAGCAGAGCTGGTCAAACATGACTACTCTATGGAGTTACACTTGGTGCTCAGAGGTCCTGTGGTGCAGTCCATGTGTGTGTGTGTGTGTATATACAGCTGATGCACTGTTGGTGGTGTGTGTTTTCATAACATTGATAAAGACCATTGCTCTACATTTCACATTAAGTCATGGGCTCTTTACAGTAATGGAGGTGTCTATGTGTTTAAGGGAGGTGTCTATGTGTTGAAGGGAGGTGGCTATGTGTTGAAGGGAGGTGTCTATGTGTTTAAGGGAGGTGGCTATGTGTTGAAGGGAGGTGTCTATGTGTTTAAGGGAGGTGGCTATGTGTTGAAGGGAGGAGTCTGTATGTGTTGAAGGGAGGTGTCTATGTGTTGAAGGGAGGTGGCTATGTGTTGAAGGGAGGTGTCTATGTGTTGAAGGGAGGTGGCTATGTGTTGAAGGGAGGTGTCTATGTGTTGAAGGGAGGTGTCTATGTGTTGAAGGGAGGTGGCTATGTGTTTAACCCTTAAAGGAGTACCGTCACATGGAATGTTGAGAAATTAACGTTCTAAAGAATATCTGGGTTCATTGAATTCAACATAGAATTTTAGAACCTTCAATTGTTGCGGAACTTAGAACGTTCAAAAACCTACACCTTTAAGGGTTAAGGGAGGTGGCTATGTCTTGAAGGGAGGTGGTTGTGTCTCTTGGTGTTGACTTTAAGTGTATGTGTGTGTTGAGTGTGTGTGTGTGTGTGTGTGTGTGTTGAGAGTATGTGTGTGTTGAGTGTATGTGTGTGTTGAGAGTATGTGTGTGTGTGTGTTGAGAGTATGTGTGTGTGTTGAGTGTATGTGTGTGTTGAGTGTATGTGTGTGTTGAGAGTATGTGTGTGTTGAGTGTATGTGTGTGTTGAGAGTATGTGTGTGTTGAGAGTATGTGTGTGTTGAGAGTATGTGTGTGTGTGTGTTGAGAGTATGTGTGTGTGTTGAGTGTATGTGTGTTGAGAGTATGTGTGTGTTGAGTGTATGTGTGTGTTGAGAGTATGTGTGTGTTGAGAGTATGTGTGTGTGTGTGTTGAGAGTATGTGTGTGTGTGTGTTGAGAGTATGTGTGTGTTGAGAGTATGTGTGTGTGTGTGTTGAGAGTATGTGTGTGTGTGTGTTGAGAGTATGTGTGTGTTGAGTGTATGTGTGTTGAGAGTATGTGTGTGTTGAGTGTATGTGTGTGTTGAGAGTATGTGTGTGTTGAGAGTATGAGGCTGTGGGTATTTGAAGTTATAGGAGTTCTTTATGTTCAGCAACCGAATGCAACATGGTCATATCATTCAGACCACATGTCATATGGATGATCTCAAACTGATCTCATATCATATAGATGGTCTCATACTGATCTCATATCATATGGATGGTCTCATACTGATCTCATATCATATGGATGGTCTCATACTGATCTCATATCATATGAATAATCTCACGCCCTGCATCCCACAGGCTGAGGCGCGGCAGCTCGGCTGAAGCTGCGAAGCTGAAACGGGTCCTGGAAGTGTCCAGACTACAAGCCCAGCAGAAGGCCGGTGAAGTCCGATCCTGCCTGGACCGTGATGGGAGACGCCGACTCATTGACCACGAACACAGACACGTACTGCCCCACCTGAGGAAGACAGGGGGCACTTAACACACACGTACTGCCCCATGGGGCACTTAACACACACAAACTGCCCCACCTGAGGAAGACAGGGGGCACTTAACACACACAAACTGCCCCACCTGAGGAAGACAGGGGGCACTTAACACACACAAACTGCCCCACCTGAGGAAGACAGGGGGCACTTAACACACACGTACTGCCCCATGGGGCACTTAACACACACAAACTGCCCCACCTGAGGAAGACAGGGGGCACTTAACACACACAAACTGCCCCACCTGAGGAAGACAGAGAGCACTTAACACACACAAACTGCCCCACCTGAGGAAGACAGGGGGCACTTAACACACACAAACTGCCCCACCTGAGGAAGACAGGGGGCACTTAACACACACAAATCACAGGAGCAAGAAAGAGGAAGCGAGATTCACAGCACCACAACCACAACACTTTCAATCTGTCTAGACACACACACACACACACACACACACACACTTTCAATATGTCTAGACACACACAACCACAACACTTTCAATCTGTCTAGACACACACACACACACACACTTTCAATATGTCTAGACACACACAACCACAACACTTTCAATATGTCTAGACACACACACACACACACACACTTTCAATATGTCTAGACACACACACACACACACTTTCAATATGTCTAGACACACACACACACTTTCAATATGTCTAGACACACACACACACACACTTTCAATATGTCTAGACACACACACACACACACACACTTTCAATATGTCTATGAGTGTGATAGCTTCAAATAGGGTTCATGTGACTACACACACACACACACACACCTGTAGCTCCAGAAGTCCATGGACACACACGGTGAAGAAATGTCCCTTGCCCTCTAGGCTGGCCACCATCTCCAGGGATCTGCAGGTTAGAGTTGGACTCTGTAAGAGAGCGGTGGTGTGGTGTGTGTGTGTGAGTGAGTGAGTGTGTGTGTGTGTGTGTATGTATGTGAGTGTGTGTGTGTATGAGTGTGTGTATGTATGTGAGTGTGTGTGTATGTGAGTTTGTATGTGTGTCTGTGTGTCTGTGTGTGTGTGTGTGTGTGTGAGTGTGTGTGTGTGTATGTGAGTGTGTGGTATTCAGTTAGGTTGTTTGACTTAATTCTCTCATGATTTCTGGGTTTCCTTTCTGACATAGCCCAGGTACGTCTGGATCCACTTGCACACACACACAGACTCACACACATACACACACACACTCACAGATGGACACACATGACACACACTCACAAACTCACACATACACACAAACACACACTCACAGATACACACACACACTCACAGATACACACACACACACACATACACACACTCATAGATACACAGTGACTCCATCTGCTCTGAATCATCGTACCTCCAACCTGCCACTGAACAGCCAATCACTGGAACGCTTGGCATTGGTCATCCTATTACTGGTTAGCCTATCACTGGTTAGCCTGGCATTGGTCAGCCTGTCATTGGCCAACCTATCACTAGCCCACCTGTCATTGGTCAGCCTATCACTGGCTAGCCCGTTGTTGGACAGCCTATAACTTTGCAGCAAGGTGATTGGCCAGCCAGTGCATCAAGGTGACTAGCCTGTGATTGGTCTGACTGTCGGTATTTAACGCTGGTCTCTTATACTGTCCGTATTTAACGCTGGTCTCTTATACTGTGCATATTTAACGCTGGTCTCTTATCTTGTCCGTATTTAACGCTGGTCTCTTATATTGTCCGTATTTAAAGCTGGTCTCTTATCTCTTATATTGTCCGTATTTAATGCTGGTCTCTTATACTGTCCGTATTTAATGGTCTCTTATACTGTCCGTATTTAACGCTGGTCTCTTATACTGTCCGTATTTAACGCGGGTCTCTTATATTGTCCGTATTTAACGCTGGTCTCTTATCTCTTATATTGAATGTATTTAACGCTGGTCTCTTATATTGTCAGTATTTAACGCTGGTCTCTTATATTGTCCGTATTTAACGCTGGTCTCTTATATTGTCCGTATTTAATGGTCTCTTATACTGTCCGTATTTAACGCTGGTCTCTTATACTGTCGGTGTAGTAGGTGACACACTGACTTTATTCCTGCACTGGACTTATTTGCACCATCACCATGACACACACTTCATAGAGCACCTTACCACTGCATACTGAATCACAAGGTCAGTCCCTGCCCTGTCACTGCAAGCGCCTCATGCTTATACATCGTTAGTACATTCATGTAGATGTTTGATTTAATATCTTTTACTGTCCTTATTAGTCATATGGATTTGATCATTCTGTGTATGTTGTAGTGCATTTTGTGTGTTATGTCTTAAGCTACTGGGACCTTAAATTTCCTCTTGGGGATCAATAAAGTATTTATCTATCTATCTATCTATCTATCTATCCATCTATCTAGTAAGGTGTGTGAGTGGTCAGCCTCTGACATCATTAATAAGTCATAGTGTGTGTGTGTGTGCGTGTGTGTGTGTGTGTGTGTGTGCTGTTTTGTGTGTATGTGAGTTTCTCTGTGTGGGTGTGTGTGTGGTTTTGTGTGTGTGTGTGTATGCGTGTGTATGTGTATTTGTGTGTGTGTGTGATTACTTACATGTGTCTGTTGCACAGGGACTCGAGGCAGATGTGAACAAGTACATGCTCCTGTGGTCTCAGCTGACCTCTGCTTCTGAGTGTTTCACTTTGATCTGCTGATACACACACACACACACGACTGGCATAAGTTTCCATTTAAGCTAAACAGCAGATCCAGATCTCCCGTCTGGCTGACTCACAGCCTGTCTGGTCGTAACCTCTGTGGCTGCGTGTCTTGTGTGTGTGTGTGTGTGTTTCTGGTCGTAACCTTTGTGGATGCGTGTCTTGTGTGTGTGTGTGTCTGTGTGTGTTTGTCTGGTCGTAACCTCTGAGGCTGCATCTCTTCAGTGGGGCAGAGAGCTGTTTTCAACAGGCAGACACACACACGCACACACACACACACACACACAGTCTAACATTTCAGGGTAGCAGCATGCTGGCGTGTGCACTTTCCTCTATTGCCGCAGACTTCCTGGATGGCAGAATGAGTCATAGAGCTTCTGCAGGATTCACAGATCTGATTCAGAGATTCAGATGCCACTGGGCTCTCTGCAGCACTTGGGCCTGGCCTACTACACCTGGCCTACTACACCTGGCCTACTACACCTGACCTACTACACCTGGCCTACTACACCTGGCCTACTACACCTACTACACCTGGCCTACTACACCTGGCCTACTACACCTGGCCTACTACACCTACTACACCTGGCCTACTACACCTGGCCTACTACACCTGACCTACTACACCTGGCCTACTACACCTGGCCTACTACACCTAGTACACCTGGCCTGGCCTACTACACCTGACCTACTACACCTGGCCTACTACACCTGACCTACTACACCTGGCCTACTACACCTGGCCTACTACACCTGGCCTGGCCTACTACACCTGCCCTACTATACCTACTACACCTGGCCTACTACACTACTACACCTGGCCTACTACACCTACTACACCTGGCCTACTACACCTGACCTACTACACCTGGCCTACTACACCTACTACACCTGGCCTGGCCTACTATACCTGGCCTACTACACTACTACACCTGGACTACTACACCTGGCCTACTACACCTGGCCTACTACACCTACTACACCTGGCCTACTACACCTGGCCTACTACACCTACTACACCTGGCCTACTACACCTACTACACCTGGCCTTCTACACCTACTACACCTGGCCTACTACACCTACTACACCTGGACTACTACACCTGGCCTACTACACCTGGCCTACTACACCTACTACACCTGGCCTACTACACCTGGCCTTCTACACCTACTACACCTGGCCTACTACACCTGGCCTACTACACCTACTACACCTGGCCTACTACACCTACTAAACCTGGCCTACTACACCTGGCCTACTACACTACTACACCTGGCCTACTACACCTGGCCTTCTACATGGATACAGCTGTCTGTCTGTGTAGCTTAACCCATATGCTAGGTGTTCATGGAGTAGTGTGGACTAAACTAGAGGACACACACACACACACACACACACACACACACACCTCTGCTGATGTGCAGGTTGGTGAAGAGCTGGTAGATGTCACACACACACACACACACCTCTGCTGATGTACAGGTTGGTGGAGAGCTGGTAGATGTCACACACACACACACACACCTCTGCTGATGTGCAGGTTGGTGGAGAGCTAGTAGATATCACACACACACACCTCTGCTGATGTGTAAGTTGGTGGAGAGCTAGTAGATATCACACACACACACACACACCTCTACTGATGTGTAAGTTGTTGGAGAGCTAGAAGATATCACACACACACACACACCTCTGCTGATGTGTAAGTTGGTGGAGAGCTAGTAGATATCACACACACACACACACACACCTCTGCTGATGTGCAGGTTGGTGGAGAGTTGGTAGATATCACACACACACACACACACACCTCTGCTGATGTGCAGGTTGGTGGAGAGCTGGTAGATGCCGGTCAGTGGTGCGGTGAAGCGTCCAGAGGAGAGGTCAAGTCCCGCCCCCCTCACAAAGCCGCCTTTCGCCATTGGCTGTTAAGACATCGGGATTAAACACGTTAGTAGAGGCCAGTACTGACCATCACAGGGTGAAATGGAAACGACTTCAAGACCAGCAAGATTTGATCCTAAAAGAGAGTATCTGATTTTCAGACAGTAAACAGACATTAAAGAGCTCTTTCACCTAGAGTGCTCACACACACACACACATTAAAGAGCTCTTTCACCTAGAGTGCTCACACACACACACACACACACACACACACACACACACATTAAAGAGCTCTTTCACCTAGAGCGCTCACACACACACACATTAAAGAGCTCTTTCACCTAGAGTGCTCACCACACAGGATCTGTGTGTGTGTGTGAGAGGGCAGACTTGAACTTATTTAGGCCATGGGGATGAGGAGGCGGGAACCAGTCTACACACACACACACACACACATACACACACACGCACACATACACACACACATACGCACACATCACACACACACACACACACACCAGTCAGTAGTAGCCAGCTACTCCAACACTGAAGTTATCATTTTAGGGGATTTTAATAGTGATTGGTCATCTGCTCAACCTTTTAAACCCCTCTAAGCCAACCACTATTAATTTATTTTTTTCAAACAAACCAGATAAAATTACTGTCAGTGGAGTCTTTGAGCTCGGGGTTAGTGACCACTGTCCTACTGCTTGTGTTAGGGACACTCATCTGAAGAACGCCCCCCCCCCCCCCCCCCCCGCATCATTACAAAGAGGAACCTGAGGCATTCCGATGACCAAGCCTTTTCGAGTGACTTGTATGGCAGCAGCATTCACCGTACAAGCGAATTTGCAGATGTTGAGCCCTTTTCACTGATGTCTTTCTTTCGGTTGTTAATACTCATGCCCCCCTTAAGAAGTTTAGAGTAAAGAACAGATCGAATCCCTGGTTCTCATCAGAACCGCAGCCGTACTTCCATCCAGAAATACTCTAATAATAGCTCTGGCCAGACACCCCAACTCTGACACTGATTGGGCCTTCTTCAGAAAAAATAGAAATAAATGTGCAGCAATGGTGAGGCAACTTTCACCAACTATCCACCAACTCCACCTATCCAACTATCCAACTATCCACCTATCCCCTCAACTTGCTCTCCAGCTCTTACTCAAACCCTACACTCTTCTGGAGCTTTCAAATCTATTGGTGGTACTGTAACTCTTCTGGAAAGCTTTCAAATCTATTGGTGGTACTGTAACTCAACTGCCTCACTACCAAGCTCTGTGATGACTGACTCCTGTAGCTTTTAAGACCCATTAGAAATTTGTTCTGCCTTTCACAAACACTTCGCTGTAGCCGGCCACATCTTTGAGAAGAATGTAAGCAAGTCTTACAATTTAAACCACAATCCTGACAACGCCACCTCTTTAAGTACAGGTGAAGAACACACTAATCCCGGCGCAGTGAGCTGCCTGCATCAACAGCGGCGCTCTGGGAGCAGAGAGGGGTTAGGTGTCTTGCTCAAGGGCACTTCAGCCGTGCCTACTGGTCGGGGTTCGAACCGGAAACCCTCCGGTTACAGGTCCGAAGTGCTAACCAGTAGGCCACGGCTGCCCCAATTAGACCCACATCAATCCGGTTTCAGAGCACAACATAGTACAATCACAGCTGCGACCCGGGTCACCTATCTGCTCTGCCCGGGTCACCAATGTAACGATATCTGCTCTGGATAGTAGGAGGCACAGTGCTGCACTTTTTGTAGATCTTTCCAAAGCTTTTGATACTGTGGATCACAATTTACTCTTACAAAAATTAAATGCCATTGGGTCTGACTCTAATACCTGCAAATTGTTTCACAGTTATCTTAACGAGAGATTCCAATGTGTAAAGTTAGGAGCAAGTAAATCAGACTTCCTGCCTCTAACGAAGGGTGTCCCACAGGGGTCTGTCTTCGGACCTGTCCTCTTTCCCATCTACATTAATGACATCATATCTTTCCTCAATGTCCACCTCTATGCCGACGATACCATAATATACTGTATTGCTGATTCTATTAAACTTGCACTCGATCATTTGCAATTAGTTTTCAATGCCCTGCAAGAAGCCCTCTTTAAACGTAAGCTAGTATTAAATGCAAATAAAACTAAATTTATGTTATTCTCTCGATCAAAAAACATTGACTCTAGTTTATGCACACTGAATGGTGTTACAATAACATTGAGCAGGTATCAGTCTATATCGGTATATCCACACACACACAGCACAGGGAAAACACTCACAAATCACACACACACACACACACATCCACAGACACACACACAGCACAGGGAAAACACTCACAAATCACACACTCACAGCACACACACACAGAACAACCACTCAGGAAAAATATTTACAAATCACACACAATTGTAAACTGGTAAGAAGACTGATGATGATATGGCTGCACAACATTAGGCTAGGCTATAATTAGAAACCAAATGTGATTAGCACAACATTAGGCTAGGCTATAATTATAAACCAAATGTGATTAGCACAACATTAGGCTAGGCTATAATTATAAACCAAATGTGATCATCCTACAGGCTGTTGTGAAAGCCCATTGAGTGTGGAGAGCTGTGCGGTGTTACAGTTTGATAGTGCAGATTATTGACACAGGTTCTGCACCCTGGTGTGCGTGTGTGTTTGAGACGGGACAGACAGAAGAAGAGAAGGTGGAGCTCCCACATTGGACCAATATGAAGCCATGCCCATCACATAAAGCCCCTCCCACTCAGTACAAAGCCCCTCCTACCCAACGCAACTGACCCAATACAAAGCCCCTCCCACCCAACGCAACTGGGCTTTTAGAGATTATTTATAAACTTGTGAAAACACTGATTTGTAATCATTTGATTGACCCACCTGCAATCTGCAATTTTATCTGGTAAGCTGACCCGAATTTGCCCAACCCAAAGGTCACTGGTTGACCTGCTCATCACTGGTAAGTTGCTAGGTTACGGGGACGCTGGCGAGACACGCCGCTCTGTCTGGCATCATGTTTTTGTTTGTTTTTAAGTAATGTTCGTAATTTTATGTAATGTCATCTTTATTTTTTGTATTGGTTTGTCTAGTTAAATGTTTTCCCTATTTATTTACGCTATTTTTGATAGTTTTCGTGTTATTCTTAGTCCTTTTTACTGCTTCTAAGTCAGCTGATGTCGTTGACATTTGTCCATTGGGAGCTTGCTATGGCTAGCTTTTGCCCTAGCTGGGCATCGGACATCCTTCCATCTATCCGTGAGCGGTGCAGCACTTCACTGTCTGGTCGAGGGGATCTCTCGGGACAGCTGGACCTAGGCTACTCTGCGAAAGATCTGCCGTGCCCGCCGAGCTGTTGCTGACCTGCGAGCTGCCATGCCAACTGCAGACTAACTGGGCCTCTGACATCCTTCCATCCATCTGTGAACAGTGCACTTCACTGTCTGGTCGAGGGGATCTCTCGGGACAGCTGGACCTAGGCTAGCTACTCTGCGAAAGATCTGCCGCGACCGCCGAGCTGTTGCTGACCTGCGAGCTGCCTTGCCAACTGCAGACTAACGTTAACGGTGAAGAGCTGCAATCTCACGGAGCAACAAACGGTCGCTGTTAAGTCCACCGAATTGTGGATCTACACGATCGCCCACTACTTTGGACTGTGCTTCCAGTCATCTCCAGACAAGGCAGTCTACAAGGCCTAGCTTCTAACGTTAACGTTATCTCCAGACTGCCAGTGAATTCACCGGGTTGGTCAATTGCTAAAGAACTTTGTTGGCATTGCATCGGTTGTGAAGACACAGCTCTGTGCGCAGTTTTCACGGATCATCATTGCCCTTGGACATTTTCAGCTGGTTTGGAAATGTGACTAATTTTAACATCACTTTTCCCCCTTTTTTAAATATATTTTCTTTTTTATTTGTTTATTTGTTGTCTGTCTTGGTGTCACGGGTACACTGGCGACACGCCGCTTCGTCCGGCATTTGTTTTTTTTTTGTATTTGTTATTTTTTAAATGTATTTGTCATGTCTTGATGTCATGGGTACGCTGGCGACTATGCCGCTCCATCCGGCATCTTTTGTCTTGTTAATGTGTCTTGTTTGTGGAGCGCTTTGGGTTGCACTATGTGCATGTTAAATGCGCTTTAAAAATAAATCTGACTTGACTTGACGTGCATACACAGTATGTTAACTTCATCTGGTTTATGCCATTTCTAGGCTTGAATGCTTGACCTCTTCAGACAGATAGATAGATAGATACTTTATTCTTCAGACAGCTAAAATCCTGTAGTTTCTTTGAAAACAATCAGAATAATTGTTTGAAGTACTTCCACAGAGTTAGAGGCTAGAATATTGTTTTCTAGTTAGTTAGTATTTGGATTGTATAAATTGGATTAATATTAGTATTTGGATTGTATAAATTGGATTGGATAAAACAACATGGCTATTCTATTTCTATGGATTCTTGTGTATATGTCACGACCAAATATGCTGCATCTACACAGTGCTAAGGGTATACACTACGGCACTACTATGTTTAGAGTAGTAGAATGTTTAGAGTTTGCTGCACCTACACAGTGCTAAGGGTATACACTACACAGTGCTAAGGGTATACACTACACAGTGCTACACAGTGCTAAGGGTATACACTACACAGTGCTAAGGGTATACACTACACAGTGCTAAGGGTATACACTACACAGTGCTACACAGTGCTAAGGGTATACACTACACAGTGCTAAGGGTATACACTACACAGTGCTAAGGGTATACTCTACACAGTGCTAAGGGTATACACTACGGCTAGAAGGCAGGGAAGCAGCGGAGGGGGAGGGAGCATTTTTGATTAAATTTAATTGAAACATAGTAAGATTAATTTGACAATGTAAATCAATATATATATTGTACATATTGTACATAAAAAAAGGTTGTCATGTATGGATTCCCAAGAGTCCAAGCTTTCAAATGGTGTATAATATATTACTATGCTACATAGCAATATGGATGCAATATGGATGGAATACAATTGATTAGGAATGTTGGGGGGAGGTGGGGGATGTGTACCGTGGGCGTGGGGTACTCGTAATATGTGGTTAGGAATGGGGTGTGTGTGTGTGTGTGTGTTTTCATACATACTATCTGAAAGTTGTGCATCTCTGCCATGCCTCTCTTCTCCACTATGATTGGCTGTTTTAGTTTGCAGTGGAAGGCCTCCTCGATCCGCCGCAGATACATTGTGTCTCCCAGGGCAACCAGTCCTGCCGAGGGGGTGGGGCTTGTTCCTCCCTCAACTGCCAGCTCCCTCCGCTGCGTCGCCTCTGATTGGACAAACACACACTGACATCATTCATTCATTATTTCTGTGACAAGTATGTATGTTGTGTAATAGTGTGTTTAGAGTACTAGTGTGTTTAGAGTAGTAAGGCTTTGAGTAGTAGAATGTTTAGAGTAGTAGAATGTTTAGAGTAGTAGTGTTTAGAGTAGAGTAGTAGTGTTTAGAGTAGTAGAATGTTTAGAGTAGTAGAATGTTTAAAGTAGTAGTGTTTAGAGTAGAGTAGTAGTGTTTAGAGTAGTAGTGTTTAGAGTAGTAGAATGTTTAGAGTAGTAGTGTTTAGAGCAGTGAAGTGTTTACAGTAGTAGAATGTTTAGAGTAGTAGTGTTTAGAGTAGTAGAATGTTTAAAGTAGTAGAATGTTTAGAGTAGTAGAATGTTTAAAGTAGTAGAATGTTTAGAGTAGTAGTGTTTAGAGTAGTAGAATGTTTAGAGAAGTAGTGTTTAGAGAAGTAGTGTTTAGAGTAGTAGAATGTTTAAAGTAGTAGAATGTTTAGAGTAGTAGTGTTTAGAGTAGTAGAATGTTTAAAGTAGTAGAATGTTTAGAGTAGTAGTGTTTACAGTAGTAGAATGTTTAGAGTAGTAGTGTTTAGAGTAGTAGAATGTTTAAAGTAGTAGAATGTTTAGAGTAGTAGTGTTTACAGTAGTAGAATGTTTAGAGTAGTAGTGTTTAGAGTAGTAGAATGTTTAGAGTTGTGAAGTGTTTAGAGTAGTAGTGTTTAGAGTAGTGAAGTGTTTAGAGTAGTAGTGTTTAGAGTAGTAGTGTTTAAAATAGAGTAGTAGTGTTTAGAATAGTAGTGTTTAGAGTAGTAGAATGTTTAGAGTAGTAGTGTTTAGAGTAGTGAAGTGTTTAGAGTAGTGAGGTGTTTAGAGTAGTAGTGTTTAGAATAGTAGTGTTTAGAGTAGTAGAATGTTTAGAATAGTAGTGTTTAGAGTAGTGAAGTGTTTAGAGTAGTGAGGTGTTTAGAATAGTAGTGTTTAGAGTAGTAGTGTTTAGAGTAGTGAGGTGTTTAGAGTAGTAGTGTTTAGAGTAGTGAGGTGTTTAGAGTAGTGGTGTTTAGAGTAGTAGTGTTTAGAGTAGTAGAATGTTTAGAGTAATGAAGTGTTTAGAGTAGTAGTGTTTAGAATAGTAAAATGTTTAGAGTAGTGAAGTGTTTAGAGTAGTAGTGTTTAGAATAGTAAAATGTTTAGAGTAGTAGAATGTTTAGAGTAGTAGTGTTTAGAGTAGTAGTGTTTAGAATAGTAGTGTTTAGAGTAGTAGTGTTTAGAGTAGTAGAATGTTTAGAGTAGTAGTGTTTAGAGTAGTAGAATGTTTAGAGTAGTAGTGTTTAGAGTAGTAGAATGTTTAGAGTAGTAGTGTTTAGAGTAGTGAGGTGTTTAGAGTAGTAGAATGTTTAGAGTAGTGAAGTGTTTAGAGTAGTAGTGTTTAGAGTAGTAGAATGTTTAGAGTAGTAGTGTTTAGAGTAGTGAAGTGTTTACAGTAGTAGAATGTTTAGAGTAGTAGTGTTTAGAGTAGTGAAGTGTTTACAGTAGTAGAATGTTTAGAGTAGTAGTGTAGTGTTAAAGATAAAATTTCTCTTCCATTTTCGTCTACAAAATGAGAAGACAGAATAGCTGTTACCTTTTCAAAATATTCCGAATGAGTTCATGGTTCATGCGCAGCAGCTTTCCTGTAGGCTAGTCTACGTGCTGTTGCTGCAACCCTGTGGCTGCAGCAGGAAACTACATGGAACAAGAACACCGGAGATTTCTGCCAGAGTTAGCAAGCTAACTACCTAGGCTTTATGCCACAATGCTACATACCCAGAAGTTGAAGCTTCTCTCATACATATACAAATTAACATCCCCCAGAATGTCCATACGAACATTTTCAGCAAGTAATGTCAACTATTTAACTAGTTACACTGATGATGCAAAGTTTGCTAGCAAGTAAGCTAATATGGAAAATTCGCTAGAAAGTTAGCTAAGATTGAGAGTTTGTGTTGCGTTTGGGCGCATATCGCCATCTAGCGTGGCGGAGTAAAACATTCATACTTGGATCCAAGACAGTGTTTCTCAAACTTTTTCAGATGAAGGACCACTTAACTAATCAATAAAAAAGAAACGCACGGACCACCTAGCTAAAAAAAAAAATAGACCTAGCAGTATATTAGCCTACACAATACTCACTGAACCACCTTGCTTATTGTCTTTGCACTTTGTTTAATTGTGTCAGAGGATTCATATGATTTAAACTGGCATATCTGACATAGACAGTGTTGTAGAACAGTTTGAATTTACATACAAGTTGGTTCAATATTGCAAATCATCTATATTATATTTTACCACGTCTGCTCGTGGACCACTTGGGATAGCTTGCGGACCACCAGTGGTCCCCGGACCACACTTTGTGAAACACTGGTCTATGAAGATCATGACAGTGGTCCAGTCAAATCTTTTACTGTCTATGGCCAAATACCAGCCGAGCTATAACTGTAGCTCGACTTACCTGTGCATGTACTGACTGACAAAAAAATCAGAATGAGTAATTATAACAGTCGAGTAGCCCTGTGGACACACAATATTGTTAGAAAATTGAGATGTGTGAAACACTATTTGACTGAAATGGTAATCAGAAATAATTTGTTATAAAAAAAGACTAAAATGTTTTGACTAAAACTGACTGAGACTAAGATAGCTTTAGTTTTCTTTTGACTAAAACTAGACTATAAATGACGAGACTTTTAGTTGACTAAAACTTGACTAACAAAAATGATATTTGAATGACTAAATATGACAAAGACTAAAAAGGACATTTCGTCACAAGACTAAGACTAAATAAAAAATAGGTGACAAAATTAACACTATTAGTGTTTAGAGTAGTAGAGTGTTTAGAGTAGTAGAATGTTTAGAGTAGTGAGGTGTTTAGAGTAGTAGAATGTTTAGAGTAGTAGTGTTTAGAGTAGTGAGGTGTTTAGAGTAGTAGTGTTTAGAGTAGTAGTGTTTAGAGTAGTAGAATGTTTAGAGTAGTAGTGTTTAGAGTAGTGAGAACCATGTGTTTGTGGCCATGTCCACCTCTGATCATCTGTTTGAACTCCTGCAGGAGGACGCTCTGAGTGACGGCTGCTCCTGGCAATCCTGGGGGGCCCCGAGGTCCTGGGGGGCCGGGGGGACCTGGCTGGGGGGGGGGGGGTTACAATGGTTACAATCAGATGAGTGATAATCAGATATAATCAGACTCGTGCTGTACACGCATAGGTGAGCGCTGTCTGCACATAAGGGGATATGTCAGTTAACAGCCTTAAATCTAAGTGATTTGGCCTTCTCTGCTCCACTCCACTGATCTGAATCATTTCTGCAAAAGCTCCAAGATTAGTAGGCCTTCTCTGCTGCACTCCAATGTTTCTCGTGCTCAGCATCGTCGGCAGCACATGTGACGTTTGAGCTGTTGATGGAGGGAAAGGTGGTCACTAGGGGTGTGAATCTCTCATGTAAAAGCCGATACGATTCGCATCTAGATACATGGGCACAATTCGATACAAGAAAAGATACATGTTTATAAAAAATGATTCAGTACGATTCGATGCGATACGATTTGATGCAATTCGATGCAGTTCAAGAATGGAAAGCATTCTGAAAGATTTTTTATCATTTGCTAAAGGTGCACATTAATTTTATATTATCAATTATCATGGTCATGGTTGTCAATTAGGCAACAAAATGTGTGAATATGATTATCTAAACTGAGGTTTGTTTCATATACTGTATTGAAATGAAAAAAGAATAGTCTACATTTCAGTCAAACACAGCAGCCAAATACAACATAAAAATACATTTTTATAGACTTTTATAGACAGATTTTATAGAGTTATATCTGATTGTTTTCATGGAGCTGTAGCCTTGTTGAGGTAAGACAATACCAAATAAAAATAAAACAGTGCTTAAGACACTCTTGGCCTTTTCTTATATAGGCCTAGCCTACCCTACAAGAATTATAATTATTATTTAACATTCCCTTCATCAAAGGTAAGGCTACTCTACAGACTATCGTTGCTGTTTAGGAATGCTATAAGTGCTTAATTTCGCGCTGATTTCAAAAAACAAAAGCCGACCGAGTGCAAGTTGTCACATGCTTAAGTTGCAATAGATGTATGGGTAATGAGGTCATTTGACAACTTTGGGCAATGAATGTAACCAAAAACGAACAGCATTACCCACAATTCCGTGCCACGTATAGTTTCAAAACTGGAAGTAGGGTGAACACGGTGCTTGGAACGTAAATGAGAGTCTGAGCGAGCAGAAAAGGTTGTGCACCGATTCATAACAAGTAAATCGATATAACGACCGGTTCATTTCAGTTTTTTTCCGATACGGGGCTTCACGTATCGATGTAGCCGTATCTTACACGTTAAAAACGGATACCGATACGTATCGGTTAATCTTTACACCCCTAGTGGTCACAAACCAGAGTTTTCTTTTTGTTCCGGCACCGACGTTGAAGCGAGTCATCCGGACGGTTGACAAAATCCCTCCAGGACCCCTGAGGATCTAATGCATGGAGCTCCGTAATCTGGGAGGACAGAGCGAGAGAGAGGGAGAGAAGGAGCGAGAGAAGAAGGGAGAGGAAGAGAGGAGAGGGAGAGAAGGAGCGAGAGTAAGAGCGAGGAGAGGGAGAGAAGGAGCGAGAGAAGAAGGGAGAGTAAGAGAGGAGAGGAAAACAGAGCATGAGTGAGTGAGATTGGATTCTCTCTTTCTTTTCCATCTCTTTTCTAAATGTGTCTTCCTAACTGCTAGCTCCTACCTGCTAGCTCCTACCTGCTAGCTCCTACCTGCTAGATCTGGATATCTCAGCTCCTTCCCATACACAACAAACATATATTTGAAATATATTTTCACTATATATTTGTTAAATATGTCAATATTCAAAATTGAAACACTGAACTTTGTTTTCTATTTGACCCACACATCTTTGTTGTCAATTTAACATGTTATTATTTTGCTTCTATCTAAGGCCTATCTGGGGCAGTCATGGCCTACTGGTTAGCGCTTCGGACTTGTAACCAGAGGGTTGCCGGTTCGTACCCCGACCAGTAGGCACGGCTGAAGTGCCCTTGAGCAAGGCACCTAACCCCTCACTGCTCCCCGAGTGCCGCTGTTGATGCAGGCAAGTGTGTGCTTCACCTCACTGTGTGTACACTGTGTGCTGAGTGTGTTTCACTAATTCACGGATTGGGATAAATGCAGAGACCAAATTTCCCTCACGGGATCAAAAGAGTATATATACTATATATACATTATACTATCTAAAGACCCCTGTGTGCACGTGTGTGTGTCCTATCTAAAGACCCTAAAACATGATTTTGAGGCTTTCAGAGGGTCTCAAGATTTCATCAAGGTTTTTTGGGGGGGACTGCCACACTCATTGTGTTGGTGTATGTGCGTGTATGTGTGTTTGTGTCGACGTGTGTGTGTGTGTGTGTCCAGTCCTGCAGTCTGTGAGCGCTAGTTCATAATGGCTGCTGGGTATCAGTGTAGATTCCTTCCAGGGCAGGCTGTGTGTGTGTGTGTGCGTTTGTGTGTGTGTAGATTCCTCCCAGGACAGGCTGTGTGTGTGTGTGTGTGTGTTTGTGTGTGTGTAGATTCCTCGCAGGACAGGCTGTGCATGTGTGTGTGTGTGTGTGTGTGTGGATTCCTCTAAGGGCAGGCTGTGCATGTGTGTGTGTGTGTGTGTGTGGATTCCTCTAAGGGCAGGCTGTGCATGTGTGTGTGTGTGTGGATTCCTCTAAGGGCAGGCTGTGCATGTGTGTGTGTGTGTGTGTGTGGATTCCTCTAAGGGCAGGCTGTGCATGTGTGTGTGTGTGTGGATTCCTCTAAGGGCAGGCTGTGTAAACTCCTGCAGCAGAGGGCTGTAGTGATGCCAGAATAGGCCGCCATCATTAATCCCATGGCACTCACACCCAAATCTCACACACACACACCCAAACCTGTCACAGCCTGGAGCTTCACTGACACCTCAGAACAGGACACAGTGTCTCACACAGCAGCTCCAGCAGTCAAACACACTCAGACACAGACACACACATACTATATTAGCACATATGCATAACCCCTCCCACAGCCTGGACTGTGGCCGTACTTAATACTTAATACTTAATACTTAACACTTGACCAATGGCTGTAACCCTATTACTTCAACCTATTCTTGCGCTGATATAGTTTTTTATATTATATTGTCTACATTATTCTCTTATACGTCCATATTTATTTTATGCTGGTCTCTAGACTTTATTCTTGCACTGTTGCACTGTTGGACTTACTCATTTGCACCATCACCATGACACTCACTCTCATAGAGCACCTTACCATGCACACAGAATCACAGGCTCAGTCCCTGCCCTGTCACTGCAAGCGCCTCATGCTTAATCATCCTTAAGCACACTATGTGGATATTTGATTTAGTTTATTTAGTATTTTAGTATTTAGTATTTTAGTTTGTTTTATCTTCTACTGCCTCTATTGTGCAGTGGAGTTTTTTTATTTATATACTTATTTTACTTTTTCTGCTGTAAGTGCATGTTGTTTGTGATGCCTGTATGCTACTGAGACCTTGAATTTCTTAGGGATCAATAAAATCTATCTATCTATCTATCTATCTACATACCACACATACACACACACACTCATACCACACTACTAAAACACACTCTCAGCTGAGTACTATTACACACACACTACCACACTACTACAAAACAGACAAACACAAATACATACTGTACACACCAGACTACTAAAACACACTCACAGCTGACTACTGTCACACAGTAGACTACTAACACACAAACACACACAGCAGTCTAAAACACACTCACCACTAACACACACACACAGCAGCAGACTACTAATACACTCACACACACAGCAGACTCCTAAACACACTCCCACACACACCAGACTACTAACACACACACACACAGCAGACTACTAACACACACATCAGAATACTGTGGGCCAGATGTGGATGTGCTGCGGCTGCTGCAGTGTGTGTGTGTGTGTGGTGAGATGTAGTGTGGTGTGTGTGATGAGGTGTGTTTGTGTGTGTGTGGTGAGATGTAGTGTGGTGTGTGTGATGAGGTGTGTTTGTGTGTGTGTGGTGAGATGTAGTCCAGCAGTGGTGTGTGTGATGAGGTGTGTTTGTGTGTGTGTGTGTGTGTGTAGTGAGCTGTAGTCCAGCAGTTGTGTGTGTGGTGGTGGTGTGTGTGTGTGTGTGGTGAGCTGCAGTCCAGCAGTGGTGTGTGTGATGAGGTGTGTATGGCAATATGTGTGTGTGATGAGGTGTGTGTGTGGCGAAAGCTGCAGTCCTGCAGAGGTGTGTGTGATGAGGTGCATTCCAGTCTAGTATAAACATGCAGATATGCGTCATGGGCCGCTTATGAAATCTCACACGGATTAAACCACACGGCACCTTCATAACCTCAGCCTCATACGGAGGGAGCTCTCCTGGATTAGACAGAGTGTTTATGTGTGTGATATAGCAGGAACTCTCCCTCCTCACAAACACACCCCTACTGCTAACACACACACACATCACTACTGCTAACACACACACACCACTACTGCTAACACACACCACTACTGCTAACACACACCACTACTGCTAACACACACATCACTACTGCTAACACACCACTACTGCTAACACACCACTACTGCTAGGGTTTCCACCAGGATTTTCCTGATTGTCCCGGATTTTCATGGTCTGTCCAGGAAAATAAAAATAAAAATCCTGGACACAGAATGTCCCGGATTTTTGTACATGATGCGCAAAATATGTATTTCAGTTTAATTGAAGCGTGCCTACGTCCATAAACGTATGCACAGCCTTATTGGCTCTACAAAAATGACGTAGCATAACATGGGTGGTGGTGGTGGGGGCACGCACCGTGGAGGTTCATTAGAAATGTTAAGATGGAGACGGAGAGTGTGTGGAACAAGGAGAGACAGAGAAAGGAAAGTATCCAGTGGAAATGGGTGGAGAGACGGATGACGAGGAGGGTGCAACAGGAGGTGATGGCCAGTTAAGAAAAAACAAAAGGGGTGAACGTGCTTTAACAGTGACTGGGCTAAACAGGAGAAGTACGCTATGTGGCTAAAACCATGCCCAGGTGAACGTGCTTTAACAGTGATTGGGTTAAACAGGAGAAGTACGCTATGTGGCTAAAACCATGCCCAGGTGAACGTGCTTTAACAGTGACTGGGTTAAACAGGAGAAGTACGCTATGTGGCTAAAACCATGCCCAGGTGAACGTGTTTTAACAGTGACTGCTGCTAACACACACACCACTACGGCTAACACACACACACACATCACTGCTGCTAACACACACATCACTACTGCTAACACACATCACTACTGCTAACACACACACCACTACGGCTAACACACACACACATCACTACTGCTAACACACATCACTACTGGGTTAAACAGGAGAAGTACGCTATGTGGCTAAAACCATGCCCAGGTGAACGTGTTTTAACAGTGACTGGGCTAAACAGGAGAAGTACGCTATGTGGCTAAAACCATGCCCAGGCCATCCAACTTATGCTAGCTGCTCCCTGTGCCCAGCGAAATTTCTCATAAAACATGAAGGAAAAAAAGCATTAGATGACCACGTCAAAAGTAAAAAACATCAAAATCGAACCGAAAGCTCATGTCAAACAAAGGCAATTTTGTCCTTCATGGTGACAAAATCATCACAAGACAAGCACTCTAAGTGATCAGTTAAGCTGTTTGACACTACACCTTACATTGCTACATTTGGTTATTCTTACAGACTGAAAAATTACATTATTTGTTTTTATTCCACATAAGCAAAAAAGCAGAACCTAATTATGTATTCCCCCTTTTTTCTCAATACTGCCCCCAGGTGTCCACAACTAAAAACTGTTGAAAATATAACAAAATAATAAAGGTCTGCTATTAAATAAAGCAATTAACTAAACAAATAACTAGAATTTTAGCTATACAATTGTCGCTTAGAATGACTGTTTTTATCTTGGGTTAGATGTGCGAAAGGCGCCGTTGCTTACAAACAAAAAGGTCGATTGGATGGTCAAAATGTCCAGGATTTTTGTCAGACACAGGTGGCAACCCTAACTACTGCTAACACATCACTACTGCTGCTAACACACACCACTACTGCTAACACACCACTACTGCTAACACGCACACACCACTACTACTAACACACCACTACTGCTAACACACACACACCACTACTGCTAACACACACCACTACTGCTAACACACACCACTACTGCTAACACACACATCACTACTGCTAACACACACCACTACTGCTAACACACATCACTACTGCTAACACACATCACTACTGCTAACACACCACTACTGCTAACACACACATCACTACTGCTAACACACACATCACTACTGCTAACACACACCACTACTGCTAACACACATCACTACTGCTAACACACACACACACATCACTACTGCTAACACACCACTACTGTTAACACACACCACTACTGCTAACACACACATCACTACTGCTAACACACACCACTACTGCTAACACACACATCACTACTGCTAACACACACCACTACTGCTAACACATCACTGCTGCTAACACACACATCACTACTGCTAACACACCACTACGGCTAACACACACACACACATCACTACTGCTAACACACCACTACTGCTAACACACACCACTACTGCTAACACACATCACTACTGCTAACACACACATTACTACTGCTAACACACACCACTACTGCTAACACACCACATTTATCCCCCTCTGCCCTTCATATTGATTAATGCTACTTCATATAAGTAAAGCGCTGAGAACAGTCTAATAATCTGACATCAGAAACACGCCATCGCTGTCAGCGCTCGTGCTGCTGACACAGTGGCTGCGTGATGACTGGTTAATTTGGCCTTGATCATGCAGGAAATTTCAGAATGTCGACTGTATAGGCTAACCAATCATAAATGCCGAGTTTCAATGGAAAAGTTTAGATAGGCCTAACTGATGCAACTGAGATGGAGGACAACTCCACTTAGAGTAGAACATATTGTCCAAAGCAACTAACATTAGGTGAGGAGATATTTGCTGAATGTCACAAAAATGTCACGGGCAGCCGTGGCCTACTGGTTAGCGCTTCGGCGCAAACTCTTCACTGCACTGTAGCCAATGAACTGACAGTGTGACAGTAGGCTAATTATTTTCTGTACAATAATTTATTTTTTCAACTTTTGCAGTATTACGCACTTGGCTACAGAACGCAAATCTGCAGGAGAGAGAATGCACATACGCAGCGATTACAAATGTAGGCTATTTGGTTACCAACAAAGAATGGAACCAATTCACTAACTCAAGACTTCAATGCCATCATAAACAACAATCATAAACAACATTTTTTACACAACAAAAACAGAAAGGCAGCAAAGGTAGAGGAGTCATTTCAGGTAAGAACTGATCAGGTCAATTGATACGCTTGTCCAAACGTACCCTGTGTGTGGACGAGAGAGATGGTCTCCTTTCCTGATTCTAGCCAATTAGAGCATGCTGTGTGTTACACTACCGTCTCAGTCAAACAGGTGCAATGATTAGGTGCTGGAGTATGGATTAGGTGCTATTCCACTATGGAGTATGGAGTATGCTACTGCATTAGGTGCTATTAATTAGTATGCTGCTGCATTAGGTGCTATTAATGAGTATGCTACTGCATTAGGTGCTATTACACTAATGAGTATGGAGTATGCTACTGCATTAGGTGCTGAGTATGCTACTGCATTAGGTGCTATTCCACTAATGAGTATGCTACTGCATTAGGTGGTATTCCACTATGGAGTATGCTACTGCATTAGGTGCTATTCCACTAATGAGTATGGTACTGCATTAGGTGCTATTCCACTATGGAGTATGGAGTATGCTACTGCATTAGGAGCTATTTCACTATGGAGTATGCTACTGCATTAGGGGCTATTCCACTATGGAGTATGCTACTGCATTAGGTGCTATTACACTATGGAGTATGGAGTATGCTACTGCATTAGGTGCTATTCCACTATGGAGTATGCTACTGCATTAGGTGCTATTAATGAGTATGCTACTGCATTAGGTGCTACTCTTGGTATGCTCTGCTCACTCCAAATAGTATACTCCACACGCACACATGCAGCTGATGCGTGCCACCTTAACATGATGCGTGCCACCTTAACATGATGTGTGTCACTTTAACATGATGTCTGCTACTTTAACATACATATTCTCCGTATCAGGTGAACAACTCTATTATTTTCACTAGTAAACGTAGACGCATTCAATGTATCCTTGTTTTATCTTTTTAAGTAGAAACGACGTTGAAACATACATACAGTATATACCTACAAAAGTTGAAAATAAAAACAACACACACACACACACAAAATAGTTTATAAGACCTGACACGCTGCTGCGTCTTTTACCCATCCCATTCCTCTCTTTACAAGCTTTCACACACACATGTAAACTCTCTCTCTCTCTCTCACACACACACAGTCTAACTCACAGCCAGACACACACCCCTGGCGAGAGAGGTGTGTTTGCACTGTAAACACTTGTACCTGTTCAGGCGGCGGGATGTTTGCTTTTAGTCTTGGAAGGGTGGGGAGCGAGGGCGTGGGGGAGGCGCTCAAGAATGTGTGTGTGTGTGTGTGAATATGTGTGTGAATATGTGTGGTGAATATGTGTGGTGCATGTGTGTGTGTGTGTGTGAATATGTGTGGTGTGTGTGTGTGTGAATATGTGTGTGTGTGTGTGTGAATATGTGTGGTGTGTGTGTGTGTGTGTGTGAATATGTGTGGTGAATGTGTGTGTGTGTGTGAATATGTGTGGTGTGTGTGTGTGAATATGTGTGGTGTGTGTGTGTGTGAATATGTGTGGTGTGTGTGCGTGAGGGAGAGAAAGAGAGAGCCCTCTGTATGATCAGTCAGAGAATGTGGGTAGAGTATGCAGGGAGTCGTGTGTGTGTGTGTGTGTTTTTGTGTGAGTGTGTGTGTGTGTGTGTGTTTTTGTGTGAGTGTGTGTGTGTTTTTGTGTGAGTGTGTGTGTGTGTTTTTGTGTGAGTGTGTGTGTGTGTGTGTGTTTTTTTGTGTGAGTGTGTGTGTGTTTTTGTGTGAGTGTGTGTGTTTTTGTGTGTGTGTGTTTTTGTGTGTCTGTGTGTGTGTGTTTTTGTGTGAGTGTGTGTGTTTGTTTTTGTGTGTGTGTGTGTGTTTTTGTGTGTCTGTGTGTGTGTGTTTTTTTGTGTGAGTGTGTGTGTGTTTTTGTGTGAGTGTGTGTGTTTTTTTGTGTGAGTGTGTGTGTGTTTGTGTGAGTGTGTGTGTTTTTCTGTGAGTGTGTGTGTGTTTTTGTGTGAGTGTGTGTGTGTGTTTTTGTGTGAGTGTGTGTTTTTGTGTGTGTGTGTGTGTTTTTGTGTGAGTGTGTTTTTTGTGTGAGTGTGTGTGTGTGTTTTTGTGTGAGTGTTTGTTTTTGTGTGTGCGTGTGTTTTTGTGTGTGTGTGTTTTTGTGTGAGTGTGTGTGTGTGTTTGTTTTTGTGTGTGTGTGTGTGTGTGTTTTTGTGTGTCTGTGTGTGTGTGTTTTTTTGTGTGAGTGTGTGTGTGTTTTTGTGTGAGTGTGTGTGTTTTTTTGTGTGAGTGTGTGTGTGTTTGTGTGAGTGTGTGTGTTTTTCTGTGAGTGTGTGTGTGTTTTTGTGTGTGTGAGTTTGTGTGTGAGAGTGTGACAGGAGGGAGGTGTGGATCTAAAGCAGGAATGTTAACCCACAGGCTGGTGAAGTCATCTTTGCAACCCACACCATCATGGCAGACTAGACTGACCTAACATAAACTGCCCCCCACACACACACACATGACAGTGCACAGGAACATGAACATGCATGCACATTACAACAGATAAATACACACACACACACACACACACACACATGACAGTGCACAGGAACATGAACATGCATGCGCATTACACACACACACACACACACCAGAATGCACACACACTTGTGTAAAGATTTTTAAATAATCACACCTCATCACAGACACATACACACCTGTGCAGACTCTCACACACACTCACTGGCTTCTTGTTTACAGAGGGAATGAAGCCTTAAGAGCTGCAGCACCCAACATGAGGGCACAGCTCTCACGCGCACACACACACACACCACAAGACCAGCACACACACACACACCACAAGACCAGCACACACACACACATACACCACAAGACCAGCACACACACACCACAAGACCAGCACACACACACACACACCACAAGACCAGCACACACACACACACACCACAAGATCAGCAAATAGCACACATACACAACGCATACAGTACACACATATACAACGCAACCAACACCCAACATGAGGGCACAGCTCTCACGCACACACACACACACACCACAAGACCAGCACACACACACACATACAGTACACACATATACAACGCAACCAACACCCAACATGAGGGCACAGCTTTCACGCACACACACACACACATATACAACGCAACCAACATCTAACATGAGAGCACAACTCTCACACATACACAACGCAACCAACACCCAACATGAGGCCACAGAAACACACACACACCACAAGACCAGCACACAAACACACACACCACAAGATCAGCAAATAGCACACATACACAACGCACCCAGCACCCAACATGTGTCCACAGAACACACACACACACACACACCACAAGATCAGCACACACACATTCACAGACACACAAACACCACAACCAGCACGCACATTCACACCGCACTGGGGCAGCCGTGGCCTACTGGTTAGCGCTTCGGACTTGTAACCGGAGGGTTGCCGGTTCGAACCCCAACTAGTAGGCACGGCTGAAGTGCCCTTGAGCAAGGCACCTAACCCCTCACTGCTCCCCGAGCGCCGCTGTTGTTGCAGGCAGCTCACTGTGCCGGGATTAGTGTGTGCTTCACCTCACTGTGTGTGCTGTGTGTGTCACTAATTCACGGATTGGGATAAATGCAGAGACCAAATTTCCCTCACGGGATCAAAAGAGTATATATACTTATACTATATATACTAAACACACACAGCAGTGAGGGGTTAGGTGCCTTGCTCAAGGGCACTTCAGCAGTGCCTACTGGTCGGGGTTCGAACCGGCAACAAGTCCGAAGCGCTAACCAGTAGGCCATGGCGTGTGTGTGTTTGAGAGAGCCTGTAATGTCCCAACAAGAGCCTGTAATGTCCCAACACAGCTTGCAGTGACGTGTGTGTGTGTCCCTATTTGATTGTAAAGACCAAGCAGCGCCGCATGCAGCCTCTTCTCTGCCAACACAGAGTTGCCAAAGCCAAACCTGGGATTTCCCCAGGGAAAATAAAGTATATCTATCTATCTATCTAAACCTGCACGTCTCTGTGTGTGTGTGTGTTATTAAACATGTGTATGTTTGTGTCTGTGTTTGTGAGTGTGTGTGTTATTAAACGTGTGTATGTTTGTGTCTGTGTTTGTGAGTGTGTGTGTTATTAAACGTGTGTATGTTTGTGTCTGTGTTTCTGAGTGTGTGTGTTATTAAACGTGTGTATGATTGTGTCTGTGTTTGTGAGTGTGTGTGTGTACTTGTGAGATTGTGTCAGAGTGTAAGTGGGAAACGGTGCATGAGTGTTCTGTGTGTTAAAGTATTAACATGTAACCAGTACATGTTATGTTAAGTATGCATTCATTAGCTGAGTCATTAGCTAAATTTAGAGACTCGTGACTTGACTTGGACTTGAGCACTGAATGACTCGAACTTGGACTCGGACTCGTGCATTCGCACTCACGATGACTCGTCGAGGACTCAACTTTTTTTTGTAATATATCATAAGGCTATAATTGTAGTATGTCATTAGGCTATAATTTGCTATATGGTTTTAATATCTAAATTATTTGTAATACTAATTTTAGTTCAAGGGAATGTTAGGCTACTGCTTCGTGTCATAGTACATCGCAAGTCACATCATGTTCACATGCAAAGCAAACTACCGTTAACTTTAACACCAAAATGCCTGGAGACATGGCTGCCGCTACTGTATTTCAATGTAGTATTGCCAGGCAATATTAGTTCTCATACATGACATGACATTGCCTAAGATTACACTCAGCCTAGGTTAAACATCACACACTGCTGCTGGATAGCTGATCATCGTGACTTGGTGAACAGTGTTTTTCCTGACTGACGCGAGAAGCGAGGTTCCATTCATTCATTTTCATTTGGGGCGTGCCCTGCCATGCTTCTGTCTGTTAATTTGCAGCAGGCTATTATCGGATTAAAGAAAAATAAACTGAAAATTTTCCCAATCAAGATATAGCATACTTCTTAATTTTGGTGTCATAAAATATAGAAGCATAACATTAAATTGCCTAGTAGAGTGTCCATGTAGAGTGTCAATGTAGGCCTACGTGTCTGCGCAATGAAACTGACAAACTGAACCTCTCGTGGGTAGGCCAGAAACAACTATAGGCCTATTTAAAACCACGAATTACTGTTCAAACGAGCGATTTGATAGCCTAATCCACTGCACGAAAAAAAAGGAAATAGCCACTTGTTCTATTTCTATGAATATCGTAGCAAATAGTAGCCTATGGTGATGGCAGCTTAAAAAAACATTTATTTCACTCATCTCGCTGAAATAAACATAGAATGTGGCCTGTTGCGCAAATAAATTAATTAGGACGATGATCTGCATCTCCGTTAACCGAAAGCTAGTTTTCATCTCCATTGTTGACGTGAAATATGTCTCCATAGTGTCAGTGAAGTGATAACATAATTATGCAGTTGCAGGTAGCCAGCTCAGAAAGAAGCTACCAAGACGGGCCTGCTCTGTTTCTGTCCTTCCCAAACTGCGCTAAAATTGTGTCGGCTATTTAACAGCCAGAATTTAAAAAAATGCCCGGGGGAGGCCCTTTTATGATTGGGTTTGGCAAGAAATTTGGCAATACTACTTTCACACAAGTGATGGCACCCCTGCTTGGAGACAGAAGATTGTCCGTTTTGCTTTTAAGGATTTCATCTGCAATGGGAAAAAATGGAACGACATGTAGGCTATGCTTACTTTAGTGCTGGACTTGGACTCGACTTGATCAATAGGGACTCGACTCGGACTCGACGTGGATCAATAGTGACTTGACTCGGATGAGTAGTGGACTCGACTCGGACTTGACTTGGATTTTTTTTTAATGACTTGGACTTGACTCGGACTTGAACACTGGGGACTCGAACCTGGACTCGGACTCGAGGCATAGTGACTTGACTACAACACTGATTTGTGTATACATGTGTGCTGGTCTTGCGGTGCGTGTGTGTATGTTACCTTGCACTCCTCTGTGCTGGCGAGCGTGTGTGTGTTGTGTATGTGTGTGTATGTCTGTGGCATGAGCGTGTGTGTGTGCGTGCGTGCTACCTTGCGCTCATCTGTGCTGGCGAGCGTGTGTGTGTGTGTGTTACCTTGCGCTCCTCTGTGCTGGTGAGCGTGTGTGTGTGTGTGCATGCGTATGTGTGTGTGTGTTACCTTGCGCTCCTCTGTGCTGGTGAGCGTGTGTGTGTGTATATGTGTGTGTGTGCGTGTGCGTGTGTTACCTTGCGCTCCTCTGTGCTGGTGAGCGTGTGTGTGTGTATGTGTGTGTGTGTTACCTTGCGCTCCTCTGTGCTGGTGAGCGTGTGTGTGTGTATATGTGTGTGTGTGCGTGTGTGTGTGTGTGTGTTACCTTGCGCTCCTCTGTGCTGGTGAGCGTGTGTGTGTGTATATGTGTGTGTGTGTGTATATGTGTGTGTGTGTGTGTTACCTTGCGCTCCTCTGTGCTGGTGAGCGTGTGTGTGTGTGTATATGTGTGTGTGTGTGTGTGTGTTACCTTGCGCTCCTCTGTGCTGGTGAGCGTGTGTGTGTGTATATGTGTGTGTGTATATGTGTGTGTGTGTTACCTTGCGCTCCTCTGTGCTGGTGAGCGTGTGTGTGTGTATATGTGTGTGTATACGTGTGTGTGTGTGTGTTACCTTGCGCTCCTCTGTGCTGGTGAGCGTGTGTGTGTGTATATGTGTGTGTGTGTGTGTTACCTTGCGCTCCTCTGTGCTGGTGAGCGTGTGTGTGTGTATATGTGTGTGTGTGTGTGTTACCTTGCGCTCCTCTGTGCTGGTGAGCGTGGCGTTGAGCAACTCGGTGATCTGGACGTCTTTCTGCCACCTGCGTCCCTTGCCCCTCCCCCCCGCACACAACTGGCTCCGCCCACCTAGCGCCCAGACCAGCAGCAGCACCAGGATCCAGCGCATCCCCACACTGGACTAGCCCTCACACACACACACACGCACGCACACACACACACGCACACACACTACACACACACACACACACACACGCACTGCAAGACCAGTACACACACCACCAGTCCACACCACTGCTCGACCAGATGACCAGTGTGTGAAGAATTGCAGGACCAGTGGGTGGGACAGAGAACTGAAGGTCCCAGTGACCAGCAGAAGGTCCCAGTTATCAGCGGAACGTGCTGGTTATCAGCGGAACGTCCTGGTTATCAGCGGAAGGTCCCGGTTATCAGCGGAACGTCCTGGTTATCAGCCGAAAGTCCTGGTTATCAGCGGATGATCCTGGTTATCAGCCGAAGGTCCTGGTTATCGGAGGAAAATCTCAGTGACCAGCAGAAGGTCCTGGTTATCGGAGGAAGGTCCTGGTTATCAGCGGAAGGTCCTGGTTATCGGAGGAAGGTCCTGGTTATTGGTGGAAGGTCCTGGTTATCAGCGGAGGATCTCAGTGACCAGCAGAAGGTCCTGGTTATCAGCGGAAGGTCCTGGTTATCAGCCGAAGGTCCTGGTTATCGGAGGAAGGTCCTGGTTATCAGCGGAGGATCTCAGTGACCAGCAGAAGGTCCTGGTTATCAGCGGAAGGTCCTGGAGACTGTTGGAAGGTCCTGCACTAACAGCAGGATGAGCTGTCTGACTGGCAGCAGCAGGTGACTCACAAGAGAGGAGAGGAGAAGAGAGGAGAGAGGGAGAAAGAGGAGAGGAGAAGAGAGGGAGGAGAGGAGAGAGGAGAAGAGAGGAGAGGAGAGAGAGAGAGAAGAAGCAAAGGGAGGAGAGGTAGAGAGGATAGGAAGGGAAGAGGAGAGGAGAGGAGAGGCGTCTGGGCGTCGGGTCCTGAGGAGCGATGGCTGCTCTGCTGCTGCTCTGCTCTGCTGCTGCTCTGCTGCGTCGGTGTTGGAGGCGGCTGGGGGAATGGAAAAGAATCCACAGCACAAGATTCCACTGGGAGAGCACACACACACACACACACACACACACACACACACACACTCACACACACTCTCTCCCAGATTCCACAGCAAAGAATTCCTCCAGAGACGCCCGTCTGTGTGAGTAAGCGTGTGCTTGTGTGTTTCAGAACTGTCTGGTCCCGTTGTACTCCTAAAGGGAAGTGTGTGTGTGTGTGTGTGCGCGCAGGGAGAGCTTGAGTGAGGCAAGGAGTATTAGGGAGGGGTGTGAGAGAGTTCTGTGCCCCGCTGTGCGTGCAAGCATGCATGTGTGTGTGTGTGTGTGTGTGTGTGTGTGAGGGAACACTCATTAGTGAAAGACTTCTCCAGTGGGGTGTGAGGAGGGGGCGGTCCCTCAACGGATAAACAACGAACTGAGGGGGAGGGGCAAGAAAGAGAGGGAGAGAGAGAGAGAGAGAGAGAGAGGGAATGAGAGAGAGGAGAGAGAAAGAAAGAGAGAGAGGAGAGAGAAAGAAAGAAAGAGAGAGAGAGAAGCGGGAGAGAGAAAGAGAGAGAGAGGGAATGAGAGAGAGAGGAGAGAGAAAGAAAGAAAGAGAGAGAGGAAAGGGAATGAGAGAGAGAGAGAGAAAGAGAGAGAGAAAGAAAGAGAAAGGAAAGGGAATGAGAGAGAGAGGAGGAATGAGAGAGAGAGGGCAGCCACAATGAAACACCTTCACCAGCAAACACTATCCAGTCTGCTTAATTTAAACCAGTGCAGGGAGAGGGGGATGAGAGAAAGAGAGGTGGAGGGAGAGAGAGATGGGGGTGGGAGAGAGAGGTGGAGGGAGAAAAGGGGGGTGAAGGGAGAGAGGGTGGAAAGAGGGAGGGAGAGAGCGAAAAGGAGAAGAGGAGAAGAGGACCACAGCATTCCTCTCTCCCTCCTCTTCATTCCTCTCTCTCTCACACACACACACATTTTCTCTTTCTTGATGTGTCTCACTCACACACAAATATAAATATACTCTATCACAATCATAAATCTATCTATCTATCTACCTATATGTCTGTCTGTCTGTCTATCTGTGTGTGTATGTGTTATGTGTGTGTGTGTGAAAAAAACTCAAAAACTTTACATCTACACATATAGACCTAAGATGCTGAGATGGAACAGTGAAGTGAACAACGGCACAGAGCCTTCTGCTGGTGGGTCATGGTACTGCAGGCCTCTGCTGGTGGGTCATGGTACTGCAGGCCTGCCCAGGTGGAGCCAGGGGTCAGAAGATGGGAACCTTTTATAACTATGACTACTGACCCCAGAAATGGACTTTAGTCTGAAAGGACCCTCCCCATGGGACTACCACATGCAAAAGAGTGTTTGGCTTGACATCTGAGCAAAGTCAATCAAGATTAGCCAAGGATGCTGAAGCATCACAAACCAGCGCTGTGGCTAAAGCAGCAGCAGGGACCAGAGGTGGGGGCCGTCTCTGGGGTGGAAGTGTGTAAAGAGCAGTGCTGTGACGAGTGTGTGTGTGTGTGAGCACTTTGGGTGTGTGTGAGTGCCAATGGTCCAACAAAAAAAACATGAAAACCACAGAAAGACACACACACACATACACACACACACAATGTCAGTGATGTGAAGACACCAGTGGAACCACCCCCTCAGTGCCCGCCCCCCCCCTTATGCTGTTTCCTGACAACCCCCCTCCCACCCACCCCATACTCTTGTCCTATGTAGCCTATTAGCTCATTACAGGCTAATAGGCTACTCATAAACAGCTCATTAGGCTAATAGGCTAGTCATAAACAGCTCATTAGGCTAATAGGCTACTCATAAACAGCTATTTACAGGCTAATAGGCTACTCATAAACAGCTCATTAGGCTAATAGGCTACTCATAAACAGCTCATTAGGCTAATAGGCTACTCATAAACAGCTCTTTCATTACAGGCTAATAGGCTACTCATAAACAGCTCATTAGGCTAATAGGCTACTAATAAACAGCTCTTTACAGGCTAATAGGCTACTCATAAACAGCTCATTACATGCTAATAGGCTACTCATAAACAGCTCATTAGGCTAATAGGCTACTCATAAACAGCTCTTTACAGGCTAATAGGCTACTCATAAACAGCTATTTCATTACAGGCTAATAGGCTACTCATAAACAGCTCATTAGGCTAATAGGCTACTTAAGCAGTTCATTAGGCTAATAGGTTACTCATAAACAGCTAATTACAGGCTAATATGCTACTCATAAACAGCTCTTTACAGGCTAATAGGCTACTCATAAACAGCTCATTATGCTAATAGGCTACTCATAAACAGCTATTTCATTACAGGCTAATAGGCTACTCATAAACAGCTCTTTACAGGCTAATAGGCTACTCATAAACAGCTATTTCATTACAGGCTAATAGGCTACTCATAGGGTTGCCAACCGTTCCGTAAAACACGGAATCGTCCCGTTTTTGAAAGGAAAAAGATGTGTTCCGTATTGAACTGATACGGAACGCATTTTGTTCCGTATTATTATGAATCAACTTGTGCAAATCAATGACAGATCACCGGAACGCCGCTCAGCCAATCAGAATTGAGCTGATAATGGTGGAAACCTGTTTTCTTCAGAAAGTTGGCAACCCTATCACTATTCCAACAGAGAATGAATTTCGTTTGAGTCATTGTTAGTTACGTATATTACGCTAGCGCAGTGGTTCTCAACCTTTTTTGAGCAAACGCCCCCCCCCCCCCCACACACACAAACACACACACAATTAAAGAAAAAAAAAAAAACTACACCCCTGGGTAGGCTAAAGGCCACTCACACTCATGCTATATTGCTTAAATAAAAAAGACGAGCCCATTTCTGTGCTTTTCGTTTCTTCTGTATTTTTTTAAAAAATGTCCCTATGAGCCTATTTTATTATTAAGCAGATTTAGCCCACTGTTAGAATCAATAGGAGACTGGTTGGGTAAAAAAAAAAAAACACCCACATCAGCATTGGTTATTGAACTGTTAAAGGGACACCAGGCAAGCCTGATGCTTTTTCTCTACGAAACTCCCCCTCGCTCGGTCTGAAGCTCTTTTCCTTTTCTTTGCATCTTCCGTCAAGGGTTTTCGCTGCTTCTTCGCCGGCTCTGCCATTATACACACGTTTGCAATAATCGCTAGCGTTTCGTTAGCCTCCCTCTGTGCTGTGGATGCAGGATGGAAACTGAAACTGCTTCGGTCGCCGGGTACGATACACTGAACTTGCAAGCGGGATATTCTTCCTACAGGCAGTAGGGGCGGGCGAGAGAGTCTTCATTCGCCCTGTAATGAGTCATTTAACCATATACCGACTTACAAAGATGAGTAATTAACACGAAAACGTTGCCTTGTGTCCCTTTAAGCTGCAAACTTGGGTTATGTTTATCGGCGTTACTATAGAGATGACGATAGCTGGGGCTGGGGGACGTGAGTCCGGGCGTGTGCAGGCCATGTGACATGACATGTCTGTGATAAACAACCAGGCTAGCCTGCTTGCTGCTGAGACAGAAAAAAACCCAGAGATAAGAAGCCTTCACCAAATTCAGAGCTGTGCTTCTGGAGCTGTTTGTGATAGGATATCTGCCGGTTTCATTTTATACATTGTTTGTATACAACAAACAATTGAGTTGTTTGGTTTGAGTAGAATATAGTCTAGGCCAGCGGTCCCCAACCACCGGGCCGCAGGACATTCCTAACCGGGCCGTAGCCTACGACATGAGTTTAAAAAAATGCATGCAAACTAAACTAAATTTATTTCGCAATAATGTCACGTTTTTACATGGCAAAGGTCTATATGCAGTTGTTTGATTGCACGCATGTTTGCATTTTGCAAGGTCTATTTTCTTACGTCTGTCTGTCCCGCCTTCAGCACTTTTACATATTGCCTTCAGGGCTGCGCAGCCTCAGGTCAGCTCACTTCACTTGATCAGTTCTTGGCGAACAGTAGTGTCACACGAAGTTAGCTAAACTGCTAGAATGAGCAACAAAAAACAAGCATCTTTAGCAGGTCACTGGCCAGAGTGTTTCAGTTGCGAGAGCCGCTGCAGAGATTTCTTACAGAAAAAAAGTCACCGTTAGCTGCACATTTTATGATGAGGACTGGGTGTCAAAACTCGCTTACCTGTGTGACATATTCGGGTTGCTTAATGACCTCAACCTGTCACTCCAGGGGAGAATGACGACTGTCTTTAAACTGGCAGATAAAGTCGCTGCATTTAAAGCCAAGCTTGATTTGTGGGGATGACGAGTGGACCGGGGTGTATTTTGATATGTTCCAAACAGTAGTGGGGGTTTTGGGAGAGACTGAGGCAGGGGCCTTTCTCTCGCAGCTGGTGCGCGATCACCTTGTTGCGCTTTCAAATGAGTTTGAGCGTTACTTCCCATCCTCCAAACAAAGATCCACGGCAAACCAATGAGTGGGTCCGCAACCCATTTGTCAATATCCCGAATAGTCCTAACTTGTCAGCGCAGGAGGAAGAGCAGTTGATCGAAATTGCAAATGACGGTGGTCTTAAGAGTGTGTATAAGGAAACCTCTCTGGCGGGTTTTTGGATCAAAAACAAAGCAGAATATCCCGAGAAAGTGCTGAAAACGTTTCCCACCACGTATCTATGCGAGGCCGGGTTTTCGGCAATGACTGCAACTAAGACCAAATTGCGCAATCGACTGGACATTTCAAACACACTGAGGGTGTCACTGTCTTCCATCACCCCCAGATGGAAGCTTCTTGTTGCAGGGAAACAAGCAGGGCTCCCACTGATTATATTCGTAATGCACGTTTAGTTCCTACGGAGCCCTAGAGGGGTCATCACAAAATGTTTTGCATGTTGAGAGAATGTGCGCTCGTTTTACTACATTGTGTGCTCATTTCACTAAATTGTGCTCTTGTTTAACTAAATTGTGCTCTTGTTTAACTAAATTGTGCCCTCGTTTAACTATATTGTGCACTCGTTTTACTAAATCATACGCTCGTTTTACTAAATTGTGCGCTCGTTTTACTATAGTGTGAGCTCATTTTACTAAATTGAGCTCTCGTTTTAAGCATAGTAAAACGAGGGCACAATTTATTAAACGAGTGCACTATTTACTAAAACGAGCGCACGATTTACTAAAACGAGGGCACGATTTGTGAACATGGTTAGAACATTGTGTGCACGATCTACTTAAACGTGGCCACAATTTGTAAAACGTGCACTCAATATTGTCTTGACACATGTAAACATGAGCACGTTATAGTATATTCGAGATCTACTAAAACGCACCCACGAATAATTGAAACGTGGGCTTGAAGAAATTAAATTGTGTGCACAAAAACATAGTGTGGTGTCAAGGGGTATTCCCGGGAATGACGTGGGGAGGTGTGTCGCTTGTAGTGACGTAGAGGGAATCTCATTGATTGCAGTGCACCTGGATATAGCCCCGTTAGGTAGGCTGTAGGTGGGAGAGCAGATGATTGTGTGTGTTTGTACAGGCCCCTTGCCATCATCGTCCAGCTGAATGTTTGCCAAAGTTTTGAGTGTTTGTTGAGGTCCAAGTGTATGCAGAGCTGTGGTGTTCATCGCGAACGGTGTGAGCTGAGCATCGTGAACGCCACTGTTTATGTCTCCCGTTTCATAGTCTGTATCAAAGCTTACCTCGTTGTGTGCATCATTGGTGTGCACGTGGGTTATATGGTGAAGCCCATCGGGCGCTAGAGGGAACCTTATTGTATTGGGTGGGTATTAGGCTATACTACTAATACGCAGTAGCCTATTTGTACCAACAGTAGGTCTACGTGTTGTAATTGTTTGGGAGCTTGTCCCTGTGATGTGCTTCGATTGACTTCTAGACCTCACAGTTAAGTCAACAATCCAGGAGATAGTGGAAACCGGTCATTACAACAGAGCCCAAGTAGCCTTTGTAGCCTAGTAGAATTTCCCCATTATGGGTCTCCATAGCTGGCGGTTGACACCACAGTGCCCCTGCTACAAAGAGTAGAAGTCCGCTATAAACCATGACCACCTAAAGTCTTTAATTAGCTGCCTACGGTTATCATCACATTACCAATATGAACTGTTACAGACAGCTGTAGGCCTAGTCCATGTCAAGGTAACACGAAGTTGCCACCACAGCACAGCGAGCGGTGAGAAAATGTCGGGAATTACTAAATGTGAGCACGAAATACATATTTCCAGAGCTCAATTTAGGCCTACAACGGGGTCACGTTGTAGGCTATTAATTCGAAGGCTCAATTAAAGAAAAACGTGCTCACGTTTTATTAATTCGAGGGCTTAGGCTAATTAAAGGAAAACGTGCTCACAAATTATCACGACCATAAAAAATATCACTTAAAGTGAGCTGTCCCGGGCTCCGTAAGTTCCCATGTTTTGTTCCCATATTTTGTTAAGCATGTTCACACTTATAGATGCAGCTTCAAGTTGTTCAATATTCATAGTTCATATTGCTGCCGGTCCGTGAAAAAAAAATAGGAATCAAACCGGTCCATGGTACATAAAAGGTTGGGGACCCCTGGGCTAGGCTACAAACAGTTCTTTATTAAGGGTTTTTGCATCGGACATTTTCTAAATGATTCTTGTTTTGCACTGGATAGAAAATGATTGAATGGCCAGGCGACATGATTTCATTAGGAAGCCCTGGAGTATCACTGCAACACATACAGACACATGTATATGTGTACACACACAGTAGTTCTATAATCTTTGATCTAAACAAACCAATCTAATCATAGAGGTGACCCATTAATCCTTAAATTCACGGTCGTTGTCTTGGCTTTATTTTTTTGGACAAAAAACATCACTCTTAACAGTCACCAGTCTTTGCTAAGACGTGAAATATCCACTGGAATTTGGTTTCTTTCTATTAGGCCTACACCTGCCAGGGAATCATATATTATGTGGCTAAGCAGCTGCCTAGCAGGTAAAACATGTTTAAATGACTATAGCCTAGGCCTACATTTAAAACAATTTATTAGCTAGAAATGAAGCCACTTCGGAAGTTTGTAGGCTAGGGTTTCTCAAAGGGGGCGTTCGTACAACCTAGGGGGGTGCTGGGAACGTGAGAGTTTTTTTTTTTTTTTTTACATTTTAAACTTTCATGATTTTCACATATTTTTGGTGCAAAAATAGGCTACCTGAAATAAATAGGCTATTTACATTCATGGGTCATACTCCGTGTTCATACAGTGCAGTGTAAACTGCTCTTTACAGGCTAATAGGCTACTCATAAACAGCTATTTCATTATAGGCTAATAGGCTACTCATAAACAGCTATTTCATTACATGCTAATACTGTAGGCTACTCATAAACAGCTTTTTACAGGCTAATAGGCTTCTATCATTCCTGCCAAGACCCCTCTCAGCTCTCGTGATCTGAGCAACATTACTACAAGTTTCATATCAGTACTAACAGATCGGTCTGAAGACAACTTTAACAGATGCGTCTGGACAACTTTAACAGATGCATCTGAAGACAACTTTAACAGATGCGTCTGGACAACTTTAACAGATGCGTCTGGACAACTTTAACAGATCCGTCTGAAGACAACTTTAACAGATCCGTACAGATGCGTCTGGACAACTTTAACAGATGCGTCTGGACAACTTTAACAGATGCGATAGAGAGGAAGTCTGAGGTGAATGTGAAGGGAAGGAACTGTCTGACCACAAACCTACAGAAGGAATCTACAGAGAGGTTTGAGAGAGTTTCAGCTTCAGAGCGCAAGTCAGAGTTTATGTTTCAGAGAGTTTCACCCTCACCATCAGAGCATCATCACCTTTAAGGAGTCAAGGCCAGCTGAAACAGGCAGGCAACTGGAAAACATCTATCAGACCAGAGACTGTAATGATTGACTGTGTGATTCTTAACAGAGGGCTGTCATTTGTATGATGTTGAAATGTATGATGATGAAATCAATAGACTGTAAAATGTGATCCAACACACTCTTTAAAGGTGAAATGGAGCTATTTTTAAAACAAGCTTTGTCATTAGGGTCATGTAAGAAATAAATACATAACAAACTAGATGTACCGCATAGCGGTACAAAATATGACCGCCGCTCAGTCCTGTACATCCGTTCCGCGAAAATAAATCACACTTCAATTTGTCTCCATATTTTACTCCATCCCCCACTCTTGAAACTTTTGTGTAGGCTTGTTTGGCATGCCTGAGTGTGTGTGTGCGGCTGCACAGAAAGTAGCCTACTTGTGCTGAAAAGGTGAATAGATTGTAGAATAGCCAAAGAAGATGTAGCATTGTTATAAAACCTTTAAAATCTCTAAACAATCACATCCATTGCAACTGGATTGATGAAAGGTCACTTACTGTACACCTGTAGGCTACATTGTATTTGGGAAAAGCAAAAGGTATCAGCATAATGTTATTTATTTATTTATATATAAACAAAAACATATCTGTCAGTTCCATGCCGTTTTCAACAGCTATCAAAAAAACAAAGGTCATTTTTGGATGGATGGATTTTTTGTGAATGTTTCTTCTTCTACATAAGATTTTAGTCATCTTTAGTTCATGTAATACTTTACTGTCAATGCACAAATTAAGTAACAGTAGTCTGAAACGTTATTGTTAATGCACAAATTAAGTAACAGTAGTCTGAAACGAAATGCTGTTTTGCATCTAACCAGTGGTGCAAATAACTGACATGTCCAAATGGGCCTTAATGAAATGCGTCGCTAGACTGTTCATACACATTTTAACGGGCCAAAGTTGAAGAGCTGTTGTCCGTTATTGTTCGTGCAAATATAGGCTGATTCATGTTCCCTTGCATTGTGTAACTGAGGTCCTTGGCTATTCTGGCTTTCATCAGACCAAGCTCAATCTTTTAAGAAATCAAAAAATAAATAACGGGCAGATCAGGCTGGGTTCACCCAGCCTAGTTCATAGGCACCCGATATTGTTTAATTTTCCGATTGAGATATCCAAGCTCTGGCTATTCTAAATGCAAAAATGCATCAGGGAGTTATGACAAAACTGTAACTAACAAACTAGATCCTAATAGAAAGCTGTTAGCGAAGGTTTATAAGGTAGGCCTATTTACAACATAAATTGTCAATAGGCTATGCTGGCGACACAAATAAAATCTCCTTTGGAAACCAATGGCTTACGCCTTACAGTATCAACTGCCATATCGTGGCGAAAAGTTGTAATAAAATTCACGCAGCTCCATGAGTCAAGGAAAGCGCGAATGAAGTAGCCACTTCTAAATGGGACCCAGTACACAGTAGCTTAAGGTGTGTTGCTAAAGCAGCCATAATGAAATGAAGGTGTCATTGTTTGGATACTTCACACACACATGCTTTTTAATTTCACAGACTACAACTACCAAGCTGGAATCAAAGCACATCGATTCCCCTCTCACACCCTGCACGCACTTAAAACAAAATAAACAGGCGTCTCAGTCTCACGCATGTATAGGCAAAACTGTATCAGACCGGTGTAACGTTGGTACCGGGGGGGTGCAAATCACAAATGAGTGATTATGGGCCAGGTTGATGTGGGCCCTTGAGACCAACATACCATAAAAGATTCTTCATCCTCAGTACCACGGTTCAGGTAGTTATTTAGGAAAAACTGCTTTTTTTGCGGTTCGGGGGGCCCAGCACGGTGGGGGAGTGGCCCCCGGGGATGAAACAAATTTTTTCCATAAAAGTCTAGTGGGGCTACATACCCACCAAATTTCATGTGGTTCGGTGTCCCGGGTATCGTTGACCAAAAATTCAGGAAGTAGATGACGGGGGAAAAAAAAACAAAAAACTTTGACCCTATATGACCGCTTCGCTATTTGTGATTTGCACCCCCCCCCCGGTAAAAAATGAAAATGCAATATCATTCTGCTTTAATCGCCCCTCTCTTCAGTTAAGATGTTCAGAACTGCGCCAAATTTTTTGTGTATGATTAACCTGACATTCTCTGGGGGTATGCCAAGTTTCGTAGAATTTCATCCATGGGGGGGTCTAAAAAAATTAAGTTATGTGTACATTTAGTAACTGTATACTCATTGGCCTGTTGATGGTGGTGCACACATATACACACGCACACAGGCACACACATACCATCAGTATCAGCAATTACAACGGCCGATACATAATTACAAATTCAGTAGGAAAACCAAATATTCATCATAATAATTTGGCTGCATTTCCAGTATTGGCGTCACGTAGTCGTTTGTCCACCAGATGGCGCATTGTTGCAGTGAGACGTAATTTTGTTGGAAGTTAATCTAAAGTGGGTTGGAAAGACACTATGCTTCCTAGGACAAGACTGTAGTTTACCACAGAGAACGTCTAATAAGGGTAGGATGATTTCTGCATGACCTGTAATTCCGAAATAAATCTGAGAATGTTTATCGGACATGCTTGGTTTTTACTCCAGGTAGGCAATCTTAAGTTATATCAATAGCCTAGAGTAGGTAAAATAATGTTACCGTTAGCATTGGTTGAGTGATGGAGGCCAATTTGATTATTGATGTATTTGTAGAAAACCATACATGCGGTTATAGGCTACCAAGCAAATTGATAACAGCACTAATTGCATCTTTCGACTGTCATCTCATTTGCTTATGACCATAACCTAGGCTACTAACAGGAGCTAAGTGAGTTAGCCACAACACGTTCGCTACGTGATGGTTTTCTAATGGAAAATATATACTGTAGGCTACCTGAAAGATAACCTGTCTATGATGCATCCTAAACACCGGGCTGGGACATTTAGATCAAAGTCTCAAAAAGCATCTGAGTCAACGTTCATTCCCAAACACCCATATAGGCTACTTCAATCCTCTATTTTCAAAGGTGATTCAAGTAAGGAAGAGCATGGCTCAAAGTAAAGTAACTAGGACTGAAACGACATAAATTCGTCAAAGTGAATAATTTGTGTCAACTCGCCGCAATGTAGATTTATTAACGCACCCGTGATCTACATCTCCATTTAAACCAAATGTTTTTAGAGCGCACGTTGAGAGATGTATCCAGGGCAGGGCTGTATCGTTGCACGTGCTACAAAAATCATTCGTACCAACGTTACACCGGTCCAATACAGTTTTGCCTATGGCTATGCCGTGAGACTGAGACGTTTTTTGTTTGTTCGAAGTGTGTTTAGGGTGTGAGAGGGGAGTAGATGTGCTTTGATTCCAGCTTGGTAGTAGTAGCAAAGATCCTTGATTACTAGCGCTCCGCTTTAACCCTCTCTGGTAGTAGTCTATGTGATTAAAAAACATGTGTGTGTGAAGTATCCAAACAATGATAACGCTTTCATTATGGCTGCTTTAGCCACAGACCTTGAGCTACTGTACAGTGAGTTGGGTTCCATATAGAAGTGTCGCTTTCCGTGATTCACACAGCTGCATGAAATGTATTACTACTGATATGGAAAACTATTAACTTTTTGCCAAGAGGTGGCAGCTTAAGTCCGCTTGATACTGTAAGCCATTGGTTCCCAAAGGAGATTTTATTTGGGTCGCCAGCATAGCCTAGTGACAATTTATGTTGTGTAATAGGTAGCATAGGGCCTACCTTATATAGCCTATAGTTTGTTAACAGTCACGGCTTTGTCATAACTCCCTCTATGCATTTTTGCATTTGGAATAGCTCTGAAACCGGGGGCGAACACGTCGCAGGGGGGGGGGGGGCTGGGTGCTAGTGCGTGGATATCTCAATCGCAAAATTAAACAATATTTAGGCTGGGTGAACTCAGCCTGATCTGCCGCTTTCTTTCGATTTCTTAAAATATTGAGCTTGGTCTGGCGAAAGCCAGACTAACCATGGACCTCATAGTTGCAAAATGCAAGGGAACATGAATCAGCATATTATTTGCACAAACAATAACGGATAGTAGCTCTTCAACTTGGCCCGTTAAAATGTGTATGAACAGTCTAGCAACGCATTTCATTAAGGCCCTTTTGGACATGTCAGTTATTTGCACCACTGGGTAAAACGGCATTTTGTTTTAGACTACTGGTATTTAAAGGAGAATTCCGGTGTGATATTGACCTAAAGTGTATTGAAACATGATACCGAGTGTGAACGTATGTCTCATAGCCCATCTCGACTTGTCCCCTGCACTCCAAAATCTGGCGCTAGTTAGCCGATGCTACCAACAACTTTTTCAGTAGTGGTGCTTCGGCATCGGGCTAGCCATGCAAATAAATCACTGTTTTACACCCATTTACGAGGCTCAATGTATCTCCACACTTCATTGGTAGACTTCCTAGGGCCCTGACATTTAAAACGAGACATTGAGAACTTTGAAAAAGCACTGGTAGTTTACTTACAAGACGATTTATACAGACAGTATCTTCACGAAGTTTAACGTTTGCAGCCATCTTGAATTTAGTCACGATAAGTCGAGCAACGAGTAAGAATGAACAGGTATGATGAGGGATCAGATTCCAAAAATAATTCAGTGGAAATGCATGGATTCCAGTTTCTTCCAGTAGCAGCAACTGGAATCCATGCATTTCCACTGAATTATTTTTTGAATCTGATCCCTTATCATAGCTGTTCATTCTTACTCGTTGCTCGACTTATCGTGACTAAATTCAAGATGGCTGCAAACGCTAAACTTCGTGAAGATACTGTCTGTATAAATCGTCTTGTAAGTAAACTACCAGTGCTTTTTCAAAGTTCTCAATGTCTAGTTTTAAATGTCAGGGCCCTCGGAAGTCTACCAATGAAGTGTGGAGATACATTGAGCCTCGTAAATGGGTGTAAAACAGTGATTTATTTGCATGGCTAGCCCGATGCCGAAGCACCACTATTGAAAAAGATGTTGGTAGCATCGGCTAACTAGCGCCAGATTTTGGAGTGCAGGGGACAAGCCGAGATGGGCTATGAGACATACGTTCACACTCGGTATCATGTTTCGATACACTTTAGGTCAATATCACACCGGAATTCTCCTTTAATTTGTGCATTGACAATAAAGCTGAATATCATATGAACTAGACGACTAAACTTATGCATATGTACAAGAAGAAACACAAAAATCCATGACATGACCTCTCTTCTTGATAGCTGTTGAAAACTGCATGGAACTGACAGGGATTGTTTTGTTTAATAATAAATAAATAAATACATTATGCTGCTACCTTCTGCTTTTCCCAAATACAATGTAGCCTAAAGGTGTAAGTGACCTTTCATCAGTCCAGTTGCAATGGATGGACTGTCCTACTTGTGATTGTTTAGATATTTTAAAGGTTTTATAACAATGCTACAAATTTTTTGGTAAGTGCTACAAATCTATTCACCTTTGCAGCGCCAGTAGGCTACTTTGTGTGCGGCCCGCAAACACACATTCCAAACAAGCATACACAAAAGTTTCAAGAGTGGGGGATGGAGTAGAAGATGGAGACAAATTCATTTATATGATTTATTTTCGCGGAATGGATGTACAGGACTGAGCGGTGGTCATATTTTGTACCGCTATGCGGTACATCTAGTTTTGTTGACCATGACATAAGGCCACTAGTGGAAAAACTTCCATCATATCTTAACGACAGTGGTGACTTCATTACTCAACTCTCTGATGTGACCTTGAGTAGTGGTGAGCTCATTTTAGCCACCGTGGATGTGGTCTTTATACCAACCTGCCACATTCTAATGGCCTTGATGCACTGAAGTTTTTCCTATACTCCAGATCCGATAATGTCCCCCAACAGATGTTTTGGTTGACATGTCTGAAATACTAACAAAGAATGACTTTTTCTCCATGGCAACCAGACACATGAGACAGCAATGGTGCAAGTTGTGCCCTGACTGCGCAAACCTCTCTACAACAACAATCCTTTCTCACCATCTATTGTGTTTTGGAAAATATATATTGACAATGTAGTTTTAATCTGGGGAGGTTCTAGTAGTGGCCTTCAAACCTTCCTCCAACATCGAAATAATTGCATGGAGTCAATTGAATTCAGTCTGGAATATGACCATCACCAAGTGAGTTTCCTCGATACGAGGGTCATTTTTAATGGGACATGATGACACAGCTACACCACACTCTTCACCAAACCCTCTGATAGAAAATGCCCTTTAGTCAGTTCCTCAGGCTGAGAGGGATGATGATTTTCAAGTTGAGGCCCACACGCTTCTCGATAAGTTGTTGCAAAGAGGATATCCCTGTGAAGTCTGAAATTAGGTGTTTGCCAAAGCACATGGGAGGAATAGAAATGATCTACTTGACAAAGCTAGACCTAAAAGATAAAAATCATTTTTGTGCGTTTTTAACACCACTTTCTTACCACTAGGCCAAAGATGGTTGAATACGAAGATACTTCCTGAGAGGCCATTTCCTGTCCCCGCAAATGTATGCAAATAGGGTAGCAGTAGTACACGCCCTGCACGAGGGGGGGCCACTATCCCCCATTTATGCAGTGATCGGGCTCCCTTTTTAACATTGAGGTCTATGGCAGAATCCAAGAATTTCCCAGAATTTGTCAAAGCCTTATTTTTCTGAGCAATGGATGCACATTTTGGACACGGTATCATGATCTCCAAACCCTCCTCCCTATTTCAGGAGAATGTCGTGACAGTATGACCCTCCAGTCGGGAGAAAATCAACATTAATGAAGGTGTACACCAAGTTTGTTTTGTACTCCGGCTTCTGTCTGGCGTGGAACCGAGGCGTTCAAACACCAGTCATATGTCAGTGACACGCCCCTGTGCAGGCGGGAACTAAACCAGAGCCCGTCTCTGACTGAACTCCACTTTGCCCTCATATGCATGAACTAGGACCACCCATCTTGCTACGCATTCATTATCTTTGACTAGGCTACTCTATATGTGATGTAAAAAAACATTGGAATGTCTTGTCAATTGATGATGTTGTTAAATACTATTAAATACTACTATAATATCTTATATATTATATTTCCTCCTCTTTTCTCTTTTTTCTAGAGCGAAATATGTCTGTGACACACAGAACGTCCACCGTCAGGGGTGTCTGGACAATGTTCTAATGCCACAGAACGTCCACCGTCAGGGGTGTCTGGACAATGTTCCAATGCCACAGGTTTCTTTCCTGTGCCGCAACTGTGCTTCGTGTTCCAATGCAAAAAAGTCAACATGTTTTCTAGTTTTGTGACAAAGAGAGAGTATAAGATTAAAATGCAAGAGTATAAGATTAAAGTTATTACATGTAGCTCTAGCAATGTTGAAATGTGGTATCCAGTATGTTGGTCAAACTACAAGACAACTCAGATTTCGAATTAATGAACATAAAAGTTCTATCCGCAGAGCTGATCCTAAATCAGCTGTTGCAAGGCATTTTGCAGATGCCAATCATTCAATCAAGGACTTGGAATTGTGTGGCATTGACCTATCGACTCCAGGAAGACGTGCTGGAAATGTTGCAGTGTGAATGCAGATATTTGATTTACAAACACTGCACCCTCATGGTTTAAACGAGGAATTAGATATGTCATGCTTTCTGTAATTGTGCCAAATGTATGTATCTGATTGTTTTTGTATCTTGAAAGTGTCTGATCACTGTGCCAAATCATGTAATGTGATGTGATGTACTAGGCACTGATTGGATGCCACCTGTACCTGTACTAGGCACTGATTGGCTGTTTGTATAAGCTCCTCTTTTGCACTGAAACGTCTGCACAGCTCTTTGGCACCGTCTTGCACTTTTGCACATTGTGGGTAAAAAAAACCTTTGAACATTTTTGGGGGAAAAAATGAAATAAATGGTTTAAAAACAGACCTACTCGACTTGTTTTTCTCCCTAACTGCTCTCAAGTGTGTATAAAACAGAATGCTAGTGCTCATATTTTTACCTTTGACTTTGATTGAGAGGCAGTTAAAAAGAGAGAGAGAGAGAGACAGAGAGAGTGAGGTGAGATAAACAGAGTTGGTTAAAGAAAGAGAGAGAGAGAGGGAGCGAGAGAGAGAGAGGGAGCGAGAGAGAGAGAGAGAGAGAGAGCGAGAGAGAGAGAGAGAGAGACACAGCTGAGCTGAATGCAGAAGCAGCACATTGTGGTTTTGCTCATAACTAGAGTTGTTTGTCTCCGGGTGCCACTCTGCCACTGAGCGCTCAGCGGACGCATCCTCAGCGCTGGCTGTCACTGCCGCTGTCTCCGCGCTGGCATACAACGTCTCTGTCTCCGCGCTGACCAATAACGACTCTGAAGCGATGGCTGTCACTGCCGCTGTATCCGCGCTGACCAATAACGACTCTGAAGCGATGACTGTCTACACCACGGCCTTTGCGCTGCCGTTAGATTACTCTGACGACTACGGCTCCGGCGACTACTACCTGACCCTGATGCCGCCGGACGACTCTGGCGAGTGGCTGGACCGGGCGGTGTCCGTGCTCTACTTCCTGGTGTTTCTGGTGGGTTTCCTGGGCAACGTGTTTGTGCTGGCGGTGCTGGGGTGGTCGAGGGGAGCGGGGGGGCGTCTCGTGGACACCTTCGTCCGGCACCTGGCGGTGGCCGACCTGGTGTTTGTGGCGACGCTGCCGCTGTGGGCGGTCTCGGCGTCCGTGCAGTACCGCTGGGACTTCGGCGAGCCGCTGTGCCAGCTGAGCAGCTTCGTGGTGGCCGTTAACCGCTTCTCCAACGTGGCGTTTCTGGCCTGCATGAGCGCTGACCGCTACCTGGCGGTGGTGAGGCGGCTGGACTCGCGGCTGCTGCGCAGCAACGGCTGCGTGCGCTTTACGTGCGCGCTCGTCTGGACGCTGGCGCTGGCCCTAGGGGCGCCCGCACTCTTCTTCCGCCGCCTGGACGCACGGGGCCTCTGTGTGGACCCGGAGCACTCGAGTGCGTTCCAGGCGTACAGCCTGCTGATGGTGCTGCTGGCCTTCGCGCTGCCCGTCGGGGTCATCGTGCTGTGCTACAGCGCCATCTGCCTGCACCTGCAGCGCCACTGCGCGCTGACCGCCCACCCCCGTGCCCAGGCCCGCCGACGCCACACGCTGAAGATCGTCCTGGCCATCGTCACGGCCTTCGTGGCGTCCTGGCTGCCCTTCAGCGTGTGCCGGGCGCTGCTGGCGGTGGTCAGGTTGACGGGGGCAGAGATGGACGCTGTGCGGCAGGCCGATCTGGGCCGGGCAATGCTGCTCTCGTCCTGCCTGGCGTTCGTCAACAGCTGCGCCAACCCGGCCATCTACCTGCTGCTGGACCGCCACTTCAGACGCCGCGCCGCACGCCTCGTCTGCGGTCGCCATGGCAACAGCCACGCCCACGACTCGCTCTCATCACCCACCGGGGAGAGCCTCTCCGGCTCCACACACACACGCAGCCGCCTGACCTCCCTAAACCTGAAGACCTGAGAGGACAACACACACACGCGCACACACACACGCACGCAAACAAACCCAACACTCACACAGCCCTCTGCCTGAAACAAGGAACTCACACATTTACTACAGAGATGAGTGGTGATCACACAAAGGAACTACACACACACACACACACACACAAAGAACTCAGAATTACACACTGTAGTCCTGGATTGTAGTTTCCCACGGCATTACTGTGTTACACACACACACAAACACACACGGCATTACTGTGCTACACACACAAACACAGCAGCATTACTGGGCTACACACACACCGGCATTAGAAAAGATACCCTGCAAGGTAACGCTTCAAAGACATACACACACGCACACACACACACACAGAAACCTCAAAAAAGAGCAGAATTTTACACAGCAAGTTAACGCTTCAAACACACACACACACACACACACAGAAAACTCAAAAAAGAGCAGAATTTTACACAGCCAGCTAATGCTTCAAACGGAACACAATACTCAGCTAGGGATTTCTGTCTGCTTTTGTAACTAACATATTTTTACCATTAAAGATGTCTTGTATTATAATCACACATACCACTCGTTCAGAAATGTCTCTGTACTTAACGACTTAGCAAGACAGCCACACACACACTGAAACCTCACTGCTGTCAGCATTTGTTTCCTCTGTACCGACGACTGTGAGATTTATAACTTACAAGTCCGTAGCTGGGAAATCAATGAGCTCATTTGTTTATTATGAAAATTGCATTTAATTACATTATATTAACGTTTTTTTGTGGAATGATTTTTAATGAATAATATGAGTAATAATACAATAATATTTAAGTGTTTTGTGTAATGAATCTCTCTTCTTTATGTCAGTAATTCTTTTAAAACTTTTTCACACAAATGTTTCAACCAAAGTTATTTCAATAATATTAGAGGTTTAAAAATAATATGAATAATAATATAACAATATTGAAGTGTTTTGTGTATTAAATCTCTCTTCTTTATTTCAATAATATTAGAGGTTTAAAAAACGGTTTGCTGCTCTCTGACATTAAATTGTTTTATGACGTTTCAATGTTGCCATGCTGTATGGAGTTGCCTGGGTTAGACAGAAACACACACACACACACAGGCGAACTGTATCAAAATGAATGGTTAACATGTTTAAAAAAAAAAAACTTTAATCTTACATGTTCAGCGGAGTTGGATTCAGAGTCTCTGAACTTTACATAAAGAGAAAAACACGCACGCATTTGAACGATCGCTATCAAGACAGAAAGCACACACACACATACACACACACACACCACACACGCACACACATACACACACACATATAGAGAGAGTGAAAAGCCAGTTTTAAGAGTAAAGAGTGTTTCCCAGCCGAAAGGGCTGCTGATGGAGAGTGAGAGTTCAGCAGGTCACTGCAGCCTTCAGATGAATCACACACATCAAACGTCTCATTCAGAGCGCAGACACGGTGGTGCCATCTGTGCCAGCAGTCAGACGCGGGGGCACCGACGCCAACACACACACCTAACCTGAACACACACATACACACACACACACACACACCAGCACGGGCACTCACACCTAACCTGACCTAAGCTGAAGCTGAACACACACGCACACACACACACACACACAGAGGACGCAGAACACCTAAGCAGAAGCTGAACACGCTTACTGTCTATTACCAGTACTAGTTCTGCATTGCAGTACTGGCCCTCCAGATATAACACTGAACACACACACACATACACACACACACACACACACACACACACACACACACATACACACACACACACACACACACCAGCACCGGCACTCACACCTAACCTGACCTAAGCTGAACACTAGTTCTGCATTGCAAAAGTGGCCCTCCAGATATAACACATTATTACAAATCAAAGCATTCTCGTGTAACACACACACACACACATTATTATCAAAGTCTTCTTGTATTTAAAACAAGCAAATTTGCCTGCCAGTGCATTAAGCAAAATTGTCTAAAAAAGTATGTTAAATTGATCAAAATGATCTTCCTTAGAAAGTTTCTTTATAGTAAAAACAATACCAACTAGATGTTTGATCTTAATATAAGACATATCATATCTTCATAACACTTGGTATGATATATGGATAAGCAGTTTTTGCAGTGTGAGAAAGCAACTAAAGCCATGTGAAATATCGCATTGGTCTGCACTGGGTTTACATACACACACATACACACTCACACACTCTCGACACTAGCCTTGCCCTCGCATCAGCCCACACTGGGAGTTTCCGTTTACACAAAAACAAAACCTGCTTATCTAATGAATCTGACCAAGTTTTTATTAATCTTGTATCAAGATCAAACAATGAGGTCGATAGAGTTTTCAGTGTAAAGAGACTTACAGTAGAAGCGCTTTGGGATTAATTTCAGCATGACTTATTTTGTGCTTTCTTGTAAAATGTGCAACATTTTCTTGATAAGACTCCTTAAAATAAGTCAACTGCCATAAAATTAAATCAAAACGATCTTTCGAGAGAGCACTAAGTAAGTCTCTTTAAACTAAAAACAATACCATATAGATTTTTTGAGCTTAATACAAGATTAATAACACTTGGTTAGATTTTATTTTTTTTGCAGTGCACAGGACTGAACACATGGGACTGTGTGTGTGTGTGTGTGTTTGTGCATGTGTGCTTGTGTGAGATATATATATATCTCATGTGAAACGACCCATGTGAAACACAGGGAGATGAGGTGTGAAGTGTGCAATGTGTGTGTGTGTGTGTGTGTGTGTGTGTGTGTGTGTTTTATCTACACTACACAGTTTATTTACATAACCCAGTGCTGACCCAAAACACCAGCACCTACACAAATACAACATGTTCCCACACTTAATTACTAGCAGCAGCAGCAGCAGTAACACATTATCATATTATATATATATTATCTATTATATCATTATCATATTATATATATATATATATATATATATATATATATATATATATATATATATATATATATTATATTTAAGTAGTAATAGTAGTAGTGGTAATACATTGTCATATATATTATATCTATTTAAGTAGTAATAGTAGTAGTAGTAATGCATTATCATATATATTCTATAGTAGTAGTGTTAATGCATTATCATATATTATAGATATTTAAGTAGTAATAGTAGTAGTAGGTAGTAGTAGTAATACATTAGTAATAAATTATTTATTTTTACTTTTTACCATGAATTAGCTCAGAGATCTCCAGTGTTTCTTACATTTCTACAGGAGTGTGTGTGTGTGTGTGTGTGTTGGGGCTGTGTGTGTGTGTGTGTGCATGTGTGTGTGTTGGGGCTGTGTGTGTGTGTGTGCATGTGTGTATTGGGGCTGTGTGTGTGTGTGTGTGTGTGCGTGTGTGTATTGGGGCTGTGTGTGTGTGCATGTGTGTATTGGGGCTGTGTGTGTGTATGTGTGCATGTGTGTGTTGGGGCTGTGTGTGTATGTGTACGTTGGGGCTGGGGGGTTGTTGCTGTGTTTGTGCTAGTATACCCAAATTGGGAACTTTTGGAAAGGAATACAGGGCAACATAACAGTCTGAGTGAAAGAAAACATAGAACAGAAACTACTTGGCTCAATAACAACACACACACACACACACACAAAAAACAACAAATATCTACAGATTTGTAAAGACTTGTATTTATAAAGAACAAATATCTACAGATTTGTAAGGACTTGTATTTAGAAAGAACAAATATCTACAGATTTGTTAAAAACAGATATCTATGGAGTGAGAATTGTCTCAAAATGATTTAAATATATATAAAAGGATATATATACATATACATACATTTATAAATATCCAAATACAAAATACAAATATAAAAATGTGACATACAAATAAATAAACAAATTTATATAAACTAGAAAAGCATTTCCTGAAGGAAATACAGTGCATGAAAATGCAATAAATATGATGTAAAATATCATACAGAGTAAAAACAAACTATATTGGTTGCTAGGTAGATGAGGTTTAATATAGTTGGAATGACTGAACAGTTAAATAGGTGGATAGTTTATATAGTTAAATGATTTGCTTGGTAGATAAGGTTTAATATAGTTGGAATGATTGAACGGTTAAATAGATGAATAATTTAAATGGTTAAATTATTTAGGTAGATAATTGACGATAACTGACAGTTGGAATGGCTCTAATGTTTGCTAGCAGTTATGCTAACTATGTTATCAAAGATAATAATGTTAACCAAGTTACTTAACTTAGTTAACTTAGCCAATGTTTTCATATTTAGTAGTTATGCTAATTAGCATGCTAACCATGTTACTTAGCTAACTTAGCTAATCATTTTTAGCAGTTTTGCTAAAATGCTAACTAACATGCTAACCTGCTAGCATGCTAACTATGTTAACCATGTTACTTAGCTAACTTGGCTAATAATTTTAACAGTTATGCTAACTAGCATGCTAACTATGCTAACCATGTTACTTAGTTAACTTAGCTAATCATTTTTAACAGTTATGCTAACTATGCTAACTAACATGCTAGCATGCTAACTATATTAACCATGTTACTTAGCTAATCGTTTTTAGCAGTTTTGCTAAAAATGCTAACATGCTAACTATGCTAACCATGTTACTTAGCTAACTTAGCTAACTAGCTACAGTGGGTAGGAGTCATAGTTGATGACAAGCAGACAAACAGTTACAATGGCTGAACAGTTGAAAAGTTCAGTAGTTTAAAGGGTTAAATCAGAGAGGGTTAAAGCGGAGCAAGAGGCGCAAACGTTCGACAATTTCCGCGTTCGATTATTGCAAGGGGGAGGGGGGAAAATCCCCCTTTATGAAGACCAGAGTAAACCCTCGCTGCACTAATGTCAATGGAGACTTGTGGAATTTTACCAATAAATTGGTCATTATGTCTTTCTGGATTTGTTGAGGTTTTTTTGGAAAATTTTGTCATAATCTGTAAGTGTTTGGGATCATTTCAAGCCTAAAAGTGTAATTTTTTAGTGTTCGGATTTGTAATAAAATAACCTAATATCAGACCATGCTGCTGCCAGTTACTGTCCGGTTGTTAGCATGCTAGCTAGCCTCTTAGCTAAGGTAACATTTTAAATGGAGAAGTGTAATTTCTTTGAAATGACAACTAGCTGAATAACATTACTGACATTAGTTAAAGTGGATAGTTTATACTCAAGTGAATTTGCAACAGTATATTAAGTTTAAGCGAAGTCCTTCAACTAGTCACTTGTTAGCGCATAGCTGTACTATTGCCATAGCTACTCCCATCCACTTGTATAGCATTTTAAGCTAGCTCGGTTCACATGACTAATTAAATTATTCATATCATGTCCTAAAGAATGATTCATTGGTATCATACACGATTATATACAATAATACTGTGAACACAATTATGTTTATTTGTTCTTATTGCTTATTAAGAGAGAAAGTTTATTTAGTGACGTAGGGTGACACTCCCACTTATGCAGACCGGAACTGTCCCGTTTTGCTCCCATAGTAACGAATTACGTTGCTCTATCTTGCTAGTAATCAAGGATCTTTGGTTAAATTGTTTAACAGTGAAATATTGTAGTGAGGACTTTTATTTTGAAACAGTTTTTGGCAGAGGAAGCAGTTGAACAGGGTGTGTAGTCTTAATAGGGCCAGTTTGTATGCTTAAAGCCTGAGACTGGCAGTTGATGCAGGTGGCCCGAACATCTGCCATAGGATTCTAATTGCTTAACGGCTCTATTGTGATGTCATCAGCCCATGTTAAGTCTATGGGGAAATTTTGACTAGTTTTTAATTAATAGTTTAAAAAGTATAAAAGTTACAAAGCTGAAAAATACAAAGCCCACATGTCCTAAGTAAGACCTACGTAACATAGTTTGAATGAAGTTTCTACGTTAAACGGTTGAAGCTGCATTAACTGCGTTAGAAGAAGAATAATAATATTAAAATGCCTAGGACGAACAGTACAGTGCATTTTCATGCACTGTAATAAACGTGTCTTTGTAAATATATTTTCGAGATTTGAAAATAAATATGCTTGACTTTGTATGTGGAATCTGCATTTGTGAATCTCCTTTTTGCTTTTATGTCGATGACGTAATTTTGAGACATTCCTACTGCACACCAAGATCCACAAATAAATACCATGCGAAGACACCCTCCACTGAACAACCAGCAGATGGCAGTGTTGTACAACATGTCTGTTATCAACTGATAGCAACTGAATCTTTCCGACGCTGTTTTCCCTAGTTCAGTTCAGTCAAGTGGTCTATGACTAGCAGGATTAACGACATTGAAGACACTGGATTAAATGGATAGGTAAGTAATAACAACTAGCCAGAACGATTTATTATCGGTTTTGATGTGTAGTGCCATTTTTAATTTCATAGACTGTATACATAAGTCCATTTAGCAATATTGACATTAGGCTAATGGCAGTCTGTCAGATAGCGATCTCAGCTGAGCTGGCTCTCACGTTATGTTAACCTAGAAGCTATGTTAACATCTGTAACATAAGATCTGCAACATCTGTAAAACAGCGAACACGAACACAGCCTGTCACTTGAGTTGCAAGACACAATAACTTTAGGGAAAACTACATTTTATTTTAAGGGGGCCCTAAATCGGATTTTAAGGGAAATCTTAACTTAATGTGTTTTGTGCAGGCACCAACATAGCTGAACAGGCACCAGCTGTTTAGCTAGCTGTTAACGTTAGCAGCTGTACGCTGACTAAATTGACTTATTTATACAGTCTATGAAATTAAAAACGGCACTACACATCAAAACCGATAATAAATCGTTCTGGCTAGTTGTTATTACTTACCTATCCATTTAATCCAGTGTCTTCCATGTCGTTAATCCTGCTAGTCATAGACCACTTGACTGAACTGAACTGAACTAGGGAAAACAGCGTCGGAAAGATTCAGTTGCTATCAGTTGATAACAGACATGTTGTACAACACTGCCATCTGCTGGTTGTTCAGTGGAGGGTGTCTTCGCATTCAAATCTAGTGGTATTTATTTGTGGATCTTGGTGTGCAGTAGGAATGTCTCAAAATTACGTCATCGACATAAAAGCAAAAAGGAGATTCACAAATGCAGATTCCACATACAAAGTCAAGCATATTTATTTTCAAATCTCGTAAATATATTTACAAAGACACGTTTATTTATGTAAATTTTTTTATTTATTTGTATGTCACATTTTTATATTTGTATTTTGTATTTGGATATTTATAAATGTATGTATATGTATATATATCCTTTTATATATATTTAAATCATTTTGAGACAATTCTCACTCCATAGATATCTACAGATTTGTAAATACTTCTATTTGTAAAGAACAAATATCTACAGATTTGTAAATACTTGTATTTATAAAGAACAAATATCTACAGATTTGTAAAGAACAGATATCTACAGATTTATAAAGACTTGTGTTTGTAAAGAACAGATATCTACAGATTTAAATGAATGAAGAATGTAGGATGCTGTTAAAGTAGATTCAGTTAGCAGTAGTAGTAGCAGTTAGCAGTAGTAGCTGTTTTCAACGATGTAATGATGTGTCACTGTAATTTCTTTACTTACACAGAGTGTATATGTAAAATATAAAATATATCATACATTCAAAATATATTTATATATTCATAGAATCTCTCTTTCTCCTTATCTCTCTCTATTCCTCCCTCTCCCTCCCTCTCTCTCTCTCTCTCTCTCTCTCTCTCTCTCTCTTGCTGACCTGTCTGTGGTGGTTCTGTGTTTTCGTTGGTGGTGAGAAACGTGACCCTGAAACTTTCCCACGAGCTTCTGGTCGAGGCATCTCAGAATGAATGTGCAGGGCCCCAGATGACTCAAACACACACACACACACACACACACACACACACACACACACACACACACACACACAGTAGGGTACAGAGAGAATCCTGACAGGGGTAAGTCCGTGTGCAGGCGCATCGCTAAAGCTCCACACGGCCTCAAGACACTGGGCAGAAAACACACACACACACTGAGCAGAGAAAATAAGGACACACACACACACACACACACACACACACACACACCTGCAGCAGAGAAAATAAGGACACACACACACACACACACACACACACACACACCTGCAGCAGAGAAAATAAGGACACACACACACACACACACACACACACACACACACACTGAGCAGAGAAAATAAGGACACACACACACACACACACACACACACACACACACACACACACCTGCAGCAGAGAAAATAAGGA
>NC_055960.1:39104102-39109102 GCF_018492685.1 Alosa sapidissima
GCTACCGTTGCATTGTGGGGAATGGAGTATTGATGCGCAAAACAGCAGCCGGCAGCTGTGGCCTGCGGGCCGGTTCTAATACTAATCAAATATCATCCCGCGGGCCTTGACTTTGACATGTCTGCTATAGGAGAAACAAATAGTAAAATTTTGACTAATTACCCGAGAGTTCAAGCTTGTCTGCCCTTTCACCAGTGCACATACGTGACGTCTCAGGCCCAACGTCCCAGACTTGTGCCCACTGTAGGTCAGGACCCGTTGGCATTTGTGGCATGCGGCGTATGGCAACTGATTTCCCTGCTCATCATACTAACACGATGGAGAAAAGACTCCCAAATGAATGATTTCAAGTTTGAGAGTTTCTTTGTCTGAAATGTACCATTTTTTAGAGCGTGACCAACATCAGACATGGACAGATTGGCCTCCGACTCAGAGCTACTACCCTCTACCTCCTCCATGGTGCTTTCGATTTCCTGAATAAACGCACGTGCAGTTGGTAGGTAATGTCAACATCTGGCAGATTTAGGCGGATTTGTGTTCTGTCTTGCTATTTGCATCTAAACCAGAATCACCATCACAACGGCTGATTTAGTACAATTGATATTTTATAACGGCTGATTTAGTACAATTGATATTTTATAACGGCTGATTTAGTACAATTGATATTTTATTTTAATGTTGCGGTAATACCGCGAAACATCTGCTTCTCCCACTCCCACTTAAGTCTCTCTCTACTCCCACCACCGCAAGCATAGGTCACCACTGGGCCCGCCACCGCAAGCATAGGTCACCACTGGGCCCGCCACCGCAAGCATAGGTCACCACTGGGCCCGCCACCGCAAGCATAGGTCTCCACTGGGCCCGCCACCGCAAGCATAGGTCACCACTGGGCCCGCCACCGCAAGCATAGGTCTCCACTGGGCCCGCCACCGCAAGCATAGGTCACCACTGGGCCCGCGACCGCAAGCATAGTTCACCACTGGCATACTTTTGCGTCGCTGCCCGCGGGACTTGCAGGATACCCGCGGGAGTGCAGACTAATTTGACCTAATTAATTCAATCTAATTTGGCCTAATTATTCATTTATCTGAGTTAGATTGTAGATTAGATCTATTGTCCATCATTTGTAGTCTCCCATGGAGCAGATTCCTCAACACTCAGTGCAATACAGCATATCACTGGCATGACAGCGCAAAGCAGCATATCACTGGCATGACACAGTGCAATACAGCATGACTCAGCGCAATACAGCATGACACAGCACAAAGCAGCATATCACTGGCATGACACAGCGCAATTCAGCATATCACTGGCATGACTCAGCGCAATACAGCATATCACTGGCATGACTCAGCGCAATACAGCATGACTCAGCGCAATACAGCATGACACAGCACAATGCAGCATATCACTGGCATGACACAGCAGAGTCTCCCAGAACTGCTCTTAGAATGTAGAGTGGTCCATTTCTGAATCACACAGCGGTGATGGCGTCACCAGGAATAGAGTTCTCTGGGGTAGAAGGGCCGTCGCAAGAGGACTAAGAAGTGGTGACATGATGTCGCCAGGGGGACGTTTTAGAATGATTCACACACTGCAGAAAATGCATTCTCACATAGTAACTAATTATCTATCTGTCCAATTCCTTCTACTGCGACAGACAGACACCAGCACATTGGCTGGGACAGGAGAGGAGGAGAGGAGAGTGGAGAGAAGAGAGGAGAGCAGAGGAGAGAAGAATAGGAGAGGAGAGGAGGAGGGGAGGAGAGGAGAGGAGGAGAAGGAGGGGGAGAGGAGGAGGGGGAGGGGAGGAGGGGAGGAGGGGGAGAGGAGGAGGGGGAGGGGAGGAGAGGAGAGGAGGGGGAGGGGAGAGGACAAGAGAGCTCAGATATCTGCATGTTATTCTGAAAAATGACACACTAGTGGCCCGTTAAACCTTTTCTGTGGCCCACAAATGGTCTGCAAAATGCCATTGCTACACTATAATCAATAAAACTGCAGCAGTGATTTGCTGCAAGAGAAGACAGTGTCAACCCTGTCACCCTTGGGTGTCGGCTAAGACACAGCAAGACATGTCTGTCAAAATCCAAAAAGCGTAAAAAAAAAAAAAAATTATAAAAAAAATCCAAAAAGCGTAAATCACTAATTTCAGTCAGAATGTAGTAGTATTTGTTTACTTTACCATCCGCAGCAACATCTTAATAAACCGATATGTTGACTGTGCACTGAAAGCATTGCGGCAATAAAATACTATATTGATAACAGGCACTACAAGGTAATGAAATGATACAAGATTAATAGACGTTAATAGGCACTACAAGTCAAATGATGGGTCATTTTCTGCTCTGTTTCTTAGCTGTTCTAGCCACCAGTTATTTTTGGCCACGCCATGTTTGGGGTGCTACCTAAAAAAGGGTCTAAAAAACGTTTCATTACACCGTGTGTCTGAGTAGCATAGACTAAAATAAATACCATATAGTATGAGAGCAGTTGTGTCCCCTTTAAAGATGTGCACTGAAACAAACACAGGTACATGTAAACTTTAGTAAATGTATATTTCAAAAAATGTAAACTTTAGTAAATGTATACTTTAGTAAATGTATACTTTAGTAAATGTAAGTAAGTGTAAACTTTAGTAAATTTACACTTTAGTAAATGTAAACTTTAGTAAATTTACACTTTAGTAAATTTACACTTTAGTAAATGTAAACTTTAGCAGTCTGTTGCTGCGACCCCCTGTCATGTGTGCTTGAGCGCATGACTGCCAGGCTGTGGTGACCGTGTGACAGCGTAACCTGTTCACACACACACACACACACACACACACTAACAGCATATTGTATGTCTATTTGCAACAACCTGTTCTGTGGTTTCACAGGTTGCAGTTTCTGAACACATTTGCAGTCAACAAGCCCAACCGACTTTTCAGTAAGGCACACAAAACTCATCTACTACTATATACTGAACTAACAGAACTCATCTATATTGAACTAACAGAACTCATCTATACTGAACTAACAGAACTCATCTACTATATACTGAACTAACAGAACTCATCTACTATATACTGAACTAACAGAACTCATCTATACTGAACTAACAGAACTCATCTACTATATACTGAACTAACAGAACTCATCTACTATATACTGAACTAACAGAACTCATCTACTATATACTGAACTAACAGAACTCATCTGTACTGAACTAACAGAACTCATCTACTATATACTGAACTAACAGAACTCATCTGTACTGAACTAACAGAACTCATCTACTATATACTGAACTAACAGAACTCATCTGTACTGAACTAACAGAACTCATCTACTATATACTGAACTAACAGAACTCATCTACTATATACTGAACTAACAGAACTCATCTACTATGTACTGAACTAACAGAACTCATCTGTACTGAACTAACAGAACTCATCTACTATATACTGAACTAACAGAACTCATCTACTATGTACTGAACTAACAGAACTCATCTACTATATACTGAACTAACAGAACTCATCTGTACTGAACTAACAGAACTCATCTACTATATACTGAACTAACAGAACTCATCTACTATATACTGAACTAACAGAACTCATCTGTACTGAACTAACAGAACTCATCTACTATATACTGAACTAACAGAACTCATCTACTATGTACTGAACTAACAGAACTCATCTATACTGAACTAACAGAACTCATCTACTATGTACTGAACTAACAGAACTCATCTATACTGAACTAACAGAACTCATCTACTATATACTGAACTAACAGAACTCATCTGTACTGAACTAACAGAACTCATCTACTATATACTGAACTAACAGAACTCATCTACTATATACTGAACTAACAGAACTCATCTATACTGAACTAACAGAACTCATCTACTATATACTGAACTAACAGAACTCATCTACTATATACTGAACTAACAGAACTCATCTATACTGAACTAACAGAACTCATCTGTACTGAACTAACAGAACTCATCTACTATATACTGAACTAACAGAACTCATCTACTATATACTGAACTAACAGAACTCATCTGTACTGAACTAACAGAACTCATCTGTACTGAACAGAACTAATCTGTACTGAACTAACAGAACTCATCTGTACTGAACTAACAGAACTCATCGTGTGTGTGTGTCCTCCAGTATTGGGGGCGTTACTATTACACATTCCTCGCTGCTGTAAAAAAAGTGTGTGTGTGTGTGTATGTGTAATCCCTTACATTGCGTCTATACTGAGGGTACGTGTGTGTGTGTGTGTATGTGTGTGTGTGTGTGTGTATGTATGTGTGTGTGTGTGTGTGTATATGTGTGTGTGTGTGTGTGTGTGTGTATGTGTGTGTGTGTGTGTGTGTGTGTGTGTGTGTGTGTGTGTGTGTGTGTATGTGTGTGTGTGTGTGTGTGTGTATATGCGTGTGTGTGTGTATGTGTGTGTGTGTGTGTGTGTGTGTGTGTGTGTGGGTGTGTGTGTATGTGTGTGTGTATGTGTGTATATGTGTGTGTGTGTGTATGTGTGTGTGTATGTGTGTGTGTGTGTGTGTGTGTGTATGTGTGTGTGTGTGTGTGTGTGTGTGTGTATGTGTAATCCCTTACATTGCGTCTATACTCTGCATAGAGAGTAACTCGTTACATTACAGTGTTATTGATCCCTCTCCCATAATGCACTTTATTATTATTTAATTAATAACGTTGTGTGAAACATTAGATGCCACTACTGCAGTGCCCGTTCAAACAGTATAAGTATGTATACTCTTTTGATCCCGTGAGGACATGCTATTCCTATAGAAAATCCGATGATAGGGAAAATCATCATTGCAGGTAAGCATTCAATAATGAATACTGAATGTTATTATATATAAGTAAGTAAGTATAAGTATATATACTCTTTTGATCCCGTGAGGGAAATTTGGTCTCTGCATTTATCCCAATCCGTGAATTAGTAAAACACACACAGCACACAGTGAACACA
>NC_055960.1:39114102-39151602 GCF_018492685.1 Alosa sapidissima
GCGCGCGGGATCACGCGGCATTACGCGACTTTAATTTGTATTTTTCCAGTGACGCTGCAACAACCGGCAGAGGTCTCAAGTGAGCAGGGTGTCTCGTAAAAAGAAATGGAGCTGGAAAACCCTACACAGTAGCCTGGGTGCCATTCCGAACTTAGTCCCGCCCCACGGGAAGTTCGGTCTGGCATTGCTCCATTGTGGTGGAAGTATGCTCGCCCTAAATCGGGCAGACCAATCAAATCAGGCTTTACGATGATGGACAGGTGAGCAACAGTGCCTGGTCTATCACGTCATCGGAGCACGCTTAGATTAGGCTTATGTTTGAAAGAAAAACGCTGTGGCTAGAAGGATACATGGCTTTTAAGACCCCATAAGGAAAATTCATATTATTTAATGAGGTTGTATCACTGAAAACGATTATTTCTAAAAACTTTGGCCAAAGTTGAGATGTGGGAAAACTGGTGGTTTCACTTTCATCAAGGGAAAACAGCGCTGTTGCATTGCGACATGTTCCCTCGTTCGTTTGAAATCTCTGATTGACCACCTGTTCGAGGGATTTGCGACAGCCTTTCCCAGCTGTTTAACATGTTTGTAGCATATCACTGTTCAACAGAATTATTTTTAAAAACGGAGGGGATATAGGAGAAGAAGGATGGTTCGTGTGTTTTCTTCCTACACCTCACGGTAAGCTATTTTGTTGCTCTGATTGGTTAGGTCTATCCAATTGAGTGCAGAGGCATTCCCCCCCTGTATCGGTTGAAACACGCCCCATAATTACGTCCCAATGGAGCAGTATCAGACTCATATTCTGACTAGAATTTGAGTATGACAACGTCAGGCTACCTACACGGACTTCACTACAGACTTTAGCAGACTGGTTTAGACATAATTTGATAGCCAGAAATATGCCTGCCCTGCCCTAATAAAGAAATATTTGGTTAACGGCGAGTGAATCCCGTTTGCAGCCGTAAGAAATGCAGGACAAATTAAACATTCTGGTTTTCTCCGAGTGCAACGATGATAGACAGACATCATTTGGACAAAATATAGAGCATATTAACCTCCGTTGCGCAGCCAAATGCCTTCCTGTTACGTCCTGTTATCACGGAGTTACAGGCGATAAACGATTTTTGATGGTCACAAGTTTACTTCATTAGCGTTTATTTCTTTGATTATTAAAGAGTGTTTTTCATTTAAAGGCTTGACTTCGTGCTTATTCAGAAGAGCATTTAGTGCTCTCCCCAATCCCAGACGTTCACATTGCATGTTTGTTTGTAATGGATGCAACCGCGAGATACGCTTGTCATAGGCGCCGATACCGTGGATGCTCCATCTCTCGGGCACCCACTGAAAACATCGAGCACCCACGTGTGCCAGCTTACAGTCCCGGCTAAATTTACATTCATTTAAAATCAAACATCGCAGTTGATGTTAAATTCAGCATCTCTCATAATGTGATTGGCTATGTTGCTGTCAATCCCCTACTCCATATACTAACCACCAATGAGAGCGTCTCTCGTATGAAAATTCCTGATACTACCCACCTGAAGAATTAACGCAAGGGTTTGTCGGGTCTTCAGCCCCGAATGTTTAAAATGTATATAGCCCTGAATATCATTTTAAAAGTAGTCTGACAAAGCTTATTGTTTTGTGACACAGCTAAACACTGGTACCTTATAGAACGTCTATAACATAGCCTAGGTGGTCGCAACTCACAAAAGTAAAGCAGATAGAAAGAACTCACGCAAATATAGCCTACAACACGCAGACAGCTTCATAGGGGAGAGAGAGCGCGCGCGCTGTGCTTTATGATTGTTGCCTTCTGATGGTATTGTAATAAGCCTAGAATGTGAGGTCGGACTGTTGTGAAATACTCTACAGAAAAAGTAGCACAGATGTATAAACAGTAATCTTTATTTAACACAATTCATGCAGCTACCAAACATGTCTATGGAATGTTTTTTGTGCCAAAATTAAATAAATAAATGAAATATGAAATAAATAATTAAAAGTTGAAATACATAAATGAAATATGAAATAAATAAATAAAAGATTAAATAAATAGTTAAATAAATATAAAAAATGTTAAATACATAAATAAATAAATGATTAAATGTAAAAACCATATATACATTGACATTGACATTTACATTCTATATGCACGGTCTTGTAATGTGCCATGAAATAAATAAATACCTCAGTCACCCATCAAGGCGGGACCTAGCCGCTGATTGGTTGCTGCCTGAAAAAAAAAAAACAAACTTTGTGAGCATGACTGGCTGATCAGAATAAAGTCATTGATAGAAGCTAAAAGCTAGTGCTACTGCTAACAGCCATAACCTAGGCATTTTCATTCAGAAAGATTGTGTTCTATGTTGCTAACTCTTGGCTGTGAGTTATTAGGACGTAAAAGCATAGCATCTAGTGCTGTCAAAAATCCTTGTCCGCTGCTGAGTTATACTCTCATTTTGAGAACTAAAAAGTCTCTGGAAAGTTGTGGACACTGCTTGGGCAATGTAGCAAGCTGGCACTGACACTCACATAATAAGAGTTCACGGCATGGGCATCTCAAGCTTTATTGTTTATCGTATAACAAATGAGGTGAATTCAGCTCAAGTGAAGTTAACTGGGATGTCTGGGCACCCTACTATAAATAGAAGCAATAGCAAAGTCGTTTGCCATAGATAGAAGTTCGCTTTCTGTAGATGTCGATAACTAGCTAACGCTTGTGCTAACTGTTAGCGCTAGCTCTAGATGTGCACATAGCATGTCTATCAACCCTCAGACACAGCAAACAGACCCATCAAATGACAGAACGCTTTCACGCCTGATATCTTCTCAAAAGTATGAATTTAGAATGAAATCCTTGTTGTTGTATGTTTCGTGAGTTATGATACAAGTCTGAGCTATGTCCTTAGTCCAGTGTGGTTCACAGGTAGCAAGCCAGTACAGTCTGACTCAGAGCTGAATCACTTTGTGTTATTTCAGGCAGCAATCAGTGGTTAGGTCCCGCCTTGATGGGTGACTGACGTATTTATTTATTTCATGGCACATTGCATGACCGTGCATATGGAATGTAAATGTAAATGCCAATGTGTATATGTTTTTTACATTTAATCATTTATTTATTTATTTCACATTTTATTTATTTATTTAATCTTTTATTTATTTATTTCAACTTTTAATTATTTATTTCATATTTCATTTATTGATTTCATATTTAATTTATTTATTTAATTTTGTCACAAAAAACATTCCATACATGTCAGACTGGGATTCATGAAATCCTAAAACCAAATGCCATCAACCTGGGCGAACAACACACCACTATGAAGCCTGCTACACAGAAGACACCGCAATAAAGAGACCATACAAAAGAGATCACACACACAATAAATAGGTAAAAGCTATAGCCCACACCACCCCCATAGGGCACATGTTCACACTGCACTTTAAGATTCATACCAAAGACGCCATCAGACTACAACATAAGGCTTTAGATCATCACAACCCTCCCACCCAATCATGAAATGGCTACTGCCAGGTTTAAAATAAGTTACACACCCACACACACACGCAAAGTCAATAAACACTTAACTCTCCCGGGATACGAGACCCTCCCCGGGGTCTAGGCTACAGGGAGAAAACAGACGCCAGTCCAGCGCTCGTGAGGCCTCCGAACAATAGCGGAACCGGAGCACCTCTTTCTGAGAAGTAGCAACGCCTACGCACTCCTATGCCCGGCCTTATCTACAGGTTAGCCCGCTAAACTATCTTCGCCGCCGGCAGCCCTAAATAGCATACGGACGGCACCCACCCCCAAACCTTGAGTGCAGCTCGGCGTTAGCAACCACACGCCACTTCCCAGTTTTTCCTCACCCTTCGCTGTGCTCTTCTTTTTATGGCTATGCCTCTCCTTCAACTCAACGATAATCACTGCTCCAAAGTTCCTGCTCCTTCACGCTCATCAGTGGTCAGGTGCGAGCAATCAATTAACTCAACCCACTCTTCCCTCAGATCCCTCCCCCTACATACGTCAGTCATAACAATACATTCATCCAATGTCATTTCATTACAGTATCTTGCTAATTCACTGAACTGCATTAGGTGACACAAATGGTATTGCCTTTATCTTATAACTCCTTGTCTGAGCGACTACCAGGCCTATGGTTTTTAAAAGTCAGATGTTCCCTGACAAAGACATTCGAAAATTAAAAATGTTTATTGACTTGAAAAATACACTAATTTTTGCAAACTCCCTTCATTCAACCCTTGAAGACATCGCGGTCTGGTGCGCTATGTAGATCGTTTCTCGTACCATTTAATTTATCAGAATTTAGGTCTACTAGGCCTACAATAACGTAATCACCAAATACATCTTTTATTTTTAGTTGATCAACCACAAAGAGTAGCATAGGCCTACTGTGCACAGTGCACTGACGACTGTAGCAGCCCAAGGTAACTAGTTGTTGTAGATGAGAGGCAACCCCTTGTTTCAGATAGCCTGGACAACATGTTACCTGGGTGTTGCCTACGTTATTAATTAATGGTAGCCTACAATAGTTAATTGATTCGCGTAACATATTAGTTGGCTCAAAGAGTAGGGAATCAGGATGGAGAGAGTCACGCGTGTGTTGCTTTTGCGGGATCGAATCCAGTTTAATGCTAGTTTTCAAAACATATATTTTTTACATGTCTTTTGTCCGAGTGGCTGTAATGTAGCCGAGCGCTAATGGCGTATGAAAAGCGACTTCAAACCGCCTAAAAACAACTTGTTTGTGAATGTCTGACAACTGCTGCAGCGCATGCACACGCAAGGAAACCAGTAGGTGGAGAAACCAGAAGGCACACAACACCGGAACGATTTTAAGGCTATTTCGCATAGGCTACTCAATGGTGCTATTTCACACGCATTATCGCGACCCCCACTCACCGGGGTTAGGTGGAAGGTGTTAATAGACGATTGGCGTAGCCTACAGTGGATTAGGGCTGTCAAAATTGCTCAAAAATGACGTTCGAATATCCCCTCTAAAATAAACACATGTATTCGAATATATTGGAAAATCTAGGTTATATTATTTGCGCAGTCAGTGACGCGCATCATTTAATCTGTTTTTAAGTTTTTGTATGGTTATTGCTTGACAGGGGGGATCCCAAGCAGCTTTCAGCCATAAGGCATTTCCTAATTCACCCGACACTGATATTCAAAATGTTGAAACTTGTACTGATCTCCCTGCGCGTTAGGTACTTCGTGTACGTTATCACAGTTCACCAGCCAGCCAAACTCAGGTATAGAACTACACTTGAGCCAGGATTCGGAGCGCCCTGCTCCCTTTATTTCCTTTCACAAAAAGTTGCAATACCACGAGTGAAACTGCAAATGGAAACAATACAAACCCTTAGTTTCTTTTTACAGTATGTCGCTAATAAACAGTATAAAATTACGCTATTTTCAAAGTGATTCACAAGAACTACACGCCAAAAGTCAGCCCTTATGTAAACATGCTAATACACTATTACCGTTAGCACACAACGTAGTTACATTAGCTCATAACTTCAACTTAGTGCATGACTTTACAGTCGGTAAACTTTAAACTTACAATGCCTAACATCACATTGCATATTCACTCAAAACTCATACATTAATAAACTTACAGCCATTGCTTTCGTGAGCTTGAGAAGAGAAGAGAAGATTCATCGAATGACCAACTGAACTGTTACCGTCTTTCTTACTGCTGGCTTCTACGTGCTTCAACTGTAAGCGTTCATAGTTTACCACTGCATGCCTAAATAAAAGTCCAGTTCACTGTAGAACTATAACTACCTGTGTGTGTGTTATTCTTTCTCTTTACCTGAATACATTTAGTAAATCATGTCAAATACCTTTTACCTTTTTTTAAATCATGAAAATAACAAAATAACAAAACTATTTTGGCATAGCCTATAAGCAGTTTAATTAAATGGAATGTTAGTTGTAAACAAACGAGCTACTTGGTGAGGCTTGGCCTCACAGATGCGCTCGTGCCTTAAATGGCAATACAAATCTTCACGATAGGCCTATTAACTGACCGGCCGATTCACGTTGGCTGGGGGGCAGGGGGGGGTCAGACATTTGTTCCCAAGGGTCTATGAATTGTTAATCCGGCCCTGCCCCCAACGAACACAACTTTCCACCTCTGAGACAGCTGAAAAGAAGTCTAGAGGACTCCTAACTCACTAAGACCTACTTACTGTAGGCTGCGCAAACCACAGGCCTTTTTTTGGGCAAGCCTGCATTCGCGGCAGGCCGTCTGTTGAAGAATTCAGACATCCCAACTTGCAAAAAGTCATTTCAGGGAGGCATCACGGTAGTTTGGTCTTTTCATGTAGCCTTGGCAACTAGCCATCTAGTAGGCTATAGGCCTGAATAATATGCACATGAATTGACACTTGTTAAACTCACCTCAACATGTCTTTTGCAATCATTTAACCCGCTGTGGGGAATGCTAAAGTCACTGTTTACAAACAGTGCAGCGTGCAAGACTAGGTCCATCATTATGTTTTACTCTTATGAGACAAGGGTAGCCTACACTTTGAAATGGGTCTTACATTTTCCTTTTTTTTGAGGCACTGACTCTACCATGACGCTCCTGTTTCTACTGAACTGATTAATTAAGTTCGGGAGAAAAGACATAAAAGCCCGCCTACACTGAAAACTGATTGGTTGATTTAGCGAAACAGGCCAATCAGGATGCTCTCTGTCTTTGATGCGCTCAGACACACACGCACCACCTCTCTCTCTCTCCCCTCGTGTGCGCGCTACACTCAGATGCACACGCGGTCTCACATGCGCGCTCTAGATCGCTCACTCTAGATTCCGGGAGATTTTATCTAATTTGCGGGCGTCAGGGAGCCGCTATCAATATGCGGGAGACTCCCGGAACTTCCGGGAGACTTGGGATGTCTGAGAATTTTATATAAATCCTGCGCTAACAGTAATCCTCCTACCCCCCCCCCCCCACCAAAGCTGTGGATAGTGTGGCATGCTCACGCTTTATAAATGACTCTTCTACATTTGCTGCCTGCTGCATTCTTTCTGTTTGTATTGTTTAGAAAATGTTTGACGTCTTGAGTTAATGCATTAAACATTGTTTGCTGCTAACCAGCCACAAATAGCCTATAGATTCTTGCGTGCGTACATTCTCTATTCTCTCCAAAATGTGCCCGTTCTATAGGCTGGCCAAGTGTGTAATTCTGCGGCATAAAGCAGATGTATTTGTTTATTGTACAGAAAAATAAAAATAACCTGTCAAGCAGTCAATTGACTACATTGCAGTCAATAAGTAGGGCAAATTACGAAACCAAAACGTGGGTCATAGTTGTCTAAGCCTCTGCTGTGAGGCCAAACCCATGAACAAAGACGCATTGATATCTGCAATAGTTATTTTTTTGGCGAAACAAGCTCACAGCCGAACGAGTCATAGCACTGATGGGAGAGGCAACTGGCATGTGATCTCCCCACGGGCCAATGGATGTACAAGTTTTCTCCTGTGCCTACGATATTTAATCCAGTGTTTTGTCAAGTTGCAAAATGCTATTCGTTTTAACGAATTTTTATGATAGTGTGATATACTTTTTGTACTTCACACTATCTTAATTGCTTTATACTTAATACTTGACCAATGTCTATTGAAAGTGAGAATGTGGCATGTGATCTACTGTGTAGGCTTCATAAAATAAAATAAACAGATTGCTAATGGCCTACAAGCTGATCTGGGGTGCGTTTCACGTACAACTATGGAGGTTAGCTTTTTACTAACAGGATGCATCGTTCAACTAACCAACATGTAAGTTACGACTGTTTCCCAAAACTGTCGTACTTACATAGTACTGTAAGTTTGGACCATGATAGTTTCCAAACTTCAGTAGTCTGGACTAAGGTGGTTAATGACGTTTAGTAGCAGTGAACGGGCACCTGCACATACTTCTGTGGCGCATTGCGTTAAGGCCGGCAGATGACAGCCGCCGTTGCACAGCAGTTACTAGTCCCCTGTCCAAGAGTTCGAATCTGGGTTAAGATTTTGACAACAATATTGACATCGTTGTTTACCTAAGTTTATCTTTTGTGCAGATCATATTATCAAAATCAGAATCAGCCTTCTTGGCTTGGTTTGCATAAACTAACAAGGACCCCCCCCCCCCCCCCCCTCCATGAAAATCAAAGGCTACATATTCTCAGCTGACTCGTCAAAAAGTGCGCACCACCTTGTTATTATCTGCAGGTGTGTGACTTTTACTTACGTGCACATGGCTGCAAATTGACTTTTAATTTATGTATTTTCAGCCTTGGGCATTTTAAAATATGGATGTATGGTGGTTAGAAGTGTAAATATCAATTAGAAACCTAAATATATTTATAATTATTAATTTGCAAACAAATAACTGGCGTCAGTGACGTCTTTGACATGAAGATCCCTGGAACTATGCTTCTACTAGCATTCTACCACAGGTCGAGAGGTGTAGTTGTAACTACACAACTTTACGATAGTGGTTGCGAACGTTCGTTGCTACTATGGTTTTGGGAAACACTAACGTAGTGTAACGATGCATTGGACTATGTAAGTTCCAAATATGAATGTAATTCTGCGGCATAAAGCAGATGTATTTGCTTATTGTACAGAAAAATAAAAATGACATGTCAAGCAGTCAATTGACTACATTGCAGTCAAGAAGTAGGGCAAATTAATTTACGAAACCAAAACGTGGGTCATAGTTGTCTAAGCCTCTATAGCGTAGCCTGTTAAAAACGTCGCAGAAGCCTACCCAAGGCTACAGATTAATTCTGAACAGTTATTTCTCTACTGGCTCAATTTGTGTAGTTGCGTTAACCCAACACTGACAATAATGTAGACAGCAAATTTCGATTTCCGTTACCACCGTGTAGTCAAGCGTTAAGCCATACCCAAGTAGCCTAAATCGAGGTAAATCGAGCTTTTTCAGAAGGGGCGGCAGGCAGAGCGATGTACAGTGGCAGAGCGACGCACAGTGGCTGAAAGTGGTACTAAAGCTTCACGCCTCGTAATGCGCGACTGAAGTGGCCATTTGAAAGCGATGCCCACTGTATAATCAGTGCCCTGCACCCGGTACCAGGCACCTATAATCAGTGGCCTTCATCTATAACCGGTACCAGGCACCTATAATCAGTGGCCTACACCTTTAATCGGTGCCCTACACCTTTAACCAATGTCCTTTACCTGTAACCGGTGCCCTACACCTGTAACCAATGCCCTACACCTTTAACCGGTGCAAGCCCTATATCTATGACCGGTTCCACAAATCACCACCTCCACTGCTACCAGTGACTTTCACTGCCAGTGCCACTGTGTGTGTGTGTGTGTGTCTTATGGCTGTGAGGCTCTCACAGTACAAAAAGAGGAAACTGATGCAAGAGCCCTTTTTCGACGGGTCTAAATCAAATTTGTTAATCTGGGGTTTGGGGCTAACAAGGGTGGTTCAGAGTCTTCCTCTATCTCTGAGTCCTTGTTCCTTATTCTCTTGGCTCCTACATCATGATGTGGTTAAAAGACTTCAGAGCTGTTTTTGCAGAAGTTGATTTGTATTTCTGATTTGAGAGAGGTCAAGAGTTCCTTGCTACAGACAGTCGTTTGCCCATCCAGGGCTAAGAGCAAGTGAACTATCCCGTCAGAGGGAAAACTCTAAGCTAAATTTAAAGTTTCTCTTAATTTATATAGCCTGCTGATCTTCATAAGATCAACTACAAATATAGCTGCAAGCAGCAATGCGGAGGCCAAGCAGTGCGCTATAGCAGGAATGGCGTTGCCATGGCATGAGCAACCACTCACAGCTAGTTTGATGGCAATTGGATAAAGAACGGCTGAGAAATAAGCTCATTTACTTTGTTACAGCGCCCCTAGAGGCCAAATTACACCAATGTCCTTGTGCGTTTTTACAATCAGCTCCCATGTCCGTCTACCAAGTGTGGACTTCATACACCAAAGTGTTGCTGAGATGTGAGCTCATTTTCTTTATTGCAACACCCCTAGAGGCCAAATGAGACCACTTTCCTTGCATGTCCTCACAATCAGCTAATATGCCCATGTATCAAGTTTGGACTTCATACAACGAAGCGTTGCTGAGATTTGAGCCCACTTCCTGTATTACAGCGCCCCCTATAGAGGCCAAATGATGCCAATTTCCTACTGTGTCCTCACAATCAGATACCAAGTCCCTGTACCAAGTTTGGACTTCATACATTAAAGCGTAGCCGAGATGTTAGCCCACTTCCTGTTAGGCGGCATCGTCGGCATGTGTAATTGGCTGTAACGGGCAAACAAACTTGAAAATAAAAAATCTGACAAGTATCGTTTGTGCGACTCGGTCTGAAGATCATCTCCGCCAAGTTCTGTGAAAATCGGATGAAATTTGTAACCGCTGAAACTTTTTGTAGAGTTTGGACTAAATCCAATATGGCGGAGGTCCAATATGGCGGAAAGTGACGTAATAGGGGTCATTGAACTTGGCCCAGGGATTCCAATGGTGCCTGATATGTGAAAATCGGACGCACCGTTCAATGGTCACATGCGTGAATGCAATCCAGGTTCGACCCATTGGTGGCGCTAGAGTGTTGGGCATAGAGTTCTGGAAATTGGTGAGAGTGATGATGGGACAGTGTTGAATCAATGTGCCAAATTTCATGACTTTAGACCCAGCGGTTCAATTTTCGGCCAGATTTTGACCTGTTGGTGGCGCTAGACGGCTGGGTTTAGAGGTCCGTAAATGAGTGTGAGTGGTCAGTGGAGTGTCCCGAAACTTTCTGCCAAAAAATCTGCACTTTTTAGCCAGGCGTTCTATGGGCTGCCATAGACTCCAATGGCAGAAGTGTAATAATAGGAAAAGCTAGTAACTCAATGGGTGCCTTCGCAGCTTCGCTGCTTGGCCCCCAATAATAGGAAAAGCTAGTAACTCAATGGGTGCCTTCGCAGCTTCGCTGCTTGGCCCCCAATTCTAACCTGACTCTCGCTAGATGAATTTCGTTCCGCCTAGCTCCACTCATCCATCTGGGATTGATCCATTGGAGTGGTGCTTCAGAAGGCTGGGCCTTATCTAAAAATCCTTGCATATGATTGGATAAGCCACTTGTCCGTCATCCATTGACGTGCTAATTCAACCACTCACATCGAAGCCAACCCGTGACGCTAAGAACAGTTTCACAGTCGCTTCTACGCTACGTCACATCTATGAAACTCCCGCCCTGCGTCCTGATTGGCTCTACCATACAATCTGGTGCCGAAATCACTCTCAACGGAACCAATCCCAGATGGATGTGAGTGGAGCTAGGCGGAACGAAATTCATCTGGCGAGAGTCAGGTTACTACAATTCAGGTTCAGTCTCTAAACACACTTGTATGTATCAGGCAGATTTCCGTATCCTCGCTTGCCTGAAGTGCATTTAGGCCACGATGGCCACTAGGACTTTGTTTCACAAACAATACATTTGATAAGAGCCTATTTGCGTTTGATAACAGAGCCTATTTGTGTTTTTTTGTCTTCTCTGAGATCAGATGCTTTCTGCTAACTGATCAAATGTACTTCCTGTAAATCCAATGCACTCTGCCTTCAAATGTCTTCATTATTGTACTGTGTGTTTTTAATTAACCTGTTTTATGTGCTTTGTTCTACTTGTTACTGCGATGTATATGTATGAGTACATTTATCATAAACTTTAAACAAAAGGTGACAAATTGATTCTGTTTGTTTTACTAGGTAGGAGACAAACTTGTGAATCTCTCATACACTCTAGTTTTTTCTCTATCTACAAATTTCCCTTAGGGGACAATAAAGTTCATCTAATCTAATCTAGTCTAATCTAACAGTAATGGGGACAATAAAGTTCATCTAATCTAATCTAGTCTAATCAAACAGTAATTGGGGGGGTGGGGGGGGGGGCTATCCTCAAAATGATTAATTATATTTTTGACCATTTTAAAGGGCCATTTCTCCTGAATGGTGGGCATTTTAAAGGGCCATTTCTCCTGAATGGTGGGCATATTGTATCTCTGCCATCATGTCAATACAAGCCTCTATGAGCCACAAGAGCACTAAGCATGAACAAATGGAATGTTTCGCTCTGCAAAGGGTTAAACTGTTTTGAGCTCTTTCCATTTTATGCTTTAATTTACTAGTATTCTTTAGCAGCGCTGCGCTATCAAACACATCATGTTCAATGGCTAGCACGCGCACGTAGCAGCGCTATCAAACATATTATCATCAATGGCAGACCTCTCAAGTCTCACGCATTTCAATGACTTCACACGCTCACACGCCACACATGGCATTTCTCACTCCGAGAAATTGTTAACTTGCCCGCACAGAAAAAAAGGGCTATAGCCTATTTTACAAATGTGTCACACAACGTTGCTGTCTGTGCGCTCATTCAGCTCAGAGAGCTGCTGTTCAGTTACTAACCTATCGGCCAATCAGAAAATAGGATTTCTCAACCAATCAGGAATTAGTTTTGTTTTGATGTGGGTCCACAATGTGGAGACTGCTGGTCCGCGGAGTCGTGGAGTGAAATTAGGTCCGGTGATTCGTCTGATAATTTGCTGCGCAGTTGATCAAGATACCGCGGAGCGACAAGAAAAAGAAAACAAACGTTTCTGCTATCGATGTCATTAAACATGGAGCCATAGCTACAATAAAGTGGTGGTAGGCTATGAGCGTTCATTCAATGCAGGCGTCTGCGCGAGAGAAACTGAAACTAATCGATAACGTTGGTATCAAAGCTCCGCTTCAACCTGTTGCTCCGCTTCAACCTGTTGAATGCTATTAAACGACACTTAATAGAACAACGTTGATTTTTGGAACTTCCATAGAAACAGAGCAGAGACTGTATAATACACTGTATAGCACTGAGTATTGTATAGTCAAATTTGAATATAACGTGGCCAAAAGCTAGCCTTCTTTATATCTGTTAAAGATCAACAGATCAGTGATTTACGCCTATCTGCTCGCCAAAAAAGCTGGTATTGTGTTTCCTGAATCCTTACATTCAGGCATTCAAATTAAACTTCATTAAAAAGCATGTATTTTTTTTTCTCCATTTCCTACCAATGTATGATGCTTGCATGAGGGAAACATCCCAAAACAATAGCACCCATATAATTGTTGCTGTTTTGAGAAGTATTTCTTTTCTTATGCAAGCATCATGCAACCATGCAAAAGCAATGAAACTAATTATATCTTACATTAGTAAAGCAGTCCTCTGATGTGCATGTCACAAAACATTTAAGTGAAAGTGCATTTATAACAATATAGGCATAATAATGATTGTGATAATGATAATGACAATTTGATTTGGAGGGAGTGGGGTTAGGTACGTGTAGATGAGCCCTATGACCCCAAAGTCTGCCATGACTGGGCCTCAGGTCAAAGAAGTTTGAGAAAGGCTGGTCTACATAACCTGCATCAGATTGAGGTTTGCAGTGATGCGCCTGAAGGCACGGGTTGAGTGGGGCAACCGTGGCCCACTGGTTAGCACTCTGGACTTGTAACCGGAGGGTTGCCGGTTCGAGCCCCGACCAGTGGGCTGCGGCTGAAGTGCCCTTGAGCAAGGCACCTAACCCCTCACTGCTCCCCGAGCGCTGCCATTGTAGCAGGCAGCTCACTGCGCCGGGATTAGTGTGTGCTTCACCTCACTGTGTGTTCACTGTGTGCTGTTTGTGTTTCACTAATTCACTGATTGGGTTAAATGCAGAGACCAAATTTCCCTCACGGGATCAAAAAAGTATATATACTTAATACTATATACTTATATACATACCCAGTCAGTTACGTCATAATGAACCACAGTGCTTTAAATGGGAGCTCCCAGTATCAGTCATCAAAGGCATCAAAATCTGCCACAAACACTTACAACACACATCACTCATAAACACACACATTATAATTATTATTATTATTTATTATTATTTACTATAGGGTTCTAGAATAAATAAAACAGTGTGTTTAAAATAATGGAATTTGTGCTCTCTCATGAAGCTGGGTCGATGGGACATGGGAAGGGTGGGTCTGTTGATGGGGGGAGGGGGCGTGGCGCCACGAGCAGTTCAAGCAGAAGTAGGACTTTCATGTACTTCGATCAGGGGGGAGGGGGCGTGGCACTGTGCCAATGCCACACCCCCTCCCCCCTGAGAAACAAATTCTCACTCCTTGCAAACTTCAAAACTTGAGAGCCCTGTTCAATGGCTAGCACGCGTACATAGCTGCGCTATCAAACACATTATGTTCAAGACTAGCACGCGCACATAGCAGCGCTGCGCTATCAAACACATCATGTTCAATGGCTAGCACGCGCACATAGCTGCGCTATCAAACACATTATGTTCAATGGCTAGCACGCGCACATAGCAGCGCTATCAAACACATTATGTTCAATGGCTAGCACGCGCATAGCTGCGCTATCAAACACATTATGTTCAATGGCTTGCACGCGCACATAGCTGCGCTATGAAACACATTATGTTCAATCACTAGCACGCGCACATAGCAGCTGCGCTATCAAACACATCATGTTCAATGGCTAGCACGCGCACATAGCAGCGCTATCAAACACATTATGTTTAATGGCTAGCACGCGCACATAGCAGCGCTATCAAACACATTATGTTCAATGGCTAGCACGCGCATAGCTGCGCTATCAAACACATTATGTTCAATCACTAGCACGCGCACATAGCAGCTGCGCTATCAAACACATCATGTTCAATGGCTAGCACGCGCACATAGCAGCGCTATCAAACACATTATGTTTAATGGCTAGCACGCGCATATAGCAGCGCTATCAAACACATTATGTTCAATGGCTAGTACAGCAGAAAAAGTAATTAAAGTATATAATAGAAAAACACAACTAAGCAATAAGGACAGTAGAAGATAAAGAATATACTAAAATACACTTAATCTAAATCAATTCTAAAAAACAGTATCCACATAGTGGTGATTAATCAATCAAGAGGCACTTGCAATGACTGAGGCAGGGACTGAGCCTGTGATTCTCTGTGCATAGTAATGTGGCAAGTGGTATGAGGAAGTTAGTATAATGTATTGATGACTACGCCACCTAGGGGGAGGGTTCACCCCTAGGAAATAGTTTAAGCCAATGCTAACCCTTTGAGTTCAATTTAGGTCACACAGGTTCAAACACAGGAGAAGCTAGAGACTTAGATTCCAAAAATATACATTTTATTGACAGATCTTAGTTACAATTATAAAAAAACCCAACTCTGAGGAAATGTCTCAGCAATTCCCCTGAAAGATACCAGTATGAGAGACACGACACACATACACACACATACATACACACCATACCGTACATACGGTGACCAGCGAGGCTGCACGTCAGCTGGCACACAAGGTCTATGGGCAATCTCAAGAAAAGGGAAAACGGAGCAGGGCGAGGGCTTACCACGACCGGCAGGACTACAGGAGGGGGGGGAAGCGGTCCAGAAGACACCCACAAATCACACGTGAGAATCACACTGCAATCACTGCACTCGCACTGCAATCACACTGCACTCCAAAGCTAAGGATTGACACCCGAGGTGTGCTACAGGAAACGTGAAGGGACCCCACCACCTGAGGGTGAGCCTGCCGCTCGCTTGGACCACACCGCACCTGTCCAAAGGAGAACAAGGGAGAGAGGGGGGAGAGACTATGGTTAGAACTGTGGGTAGCACAATCACACTAACTTAGCATTAGCCGGTATGGTTATACTTAGCTTTTGAGCTGTGGGGCTGGAGGCTGGAATGGCCGTCCCACAGATGTTGAAGCCCCCAGAGGTCAAGCTGGAGCAGTGCAACCGCCCTGGTCACGGCGATGGGGGGAATAACGTTACTGCACACAAATACACGCTCACACACCACTACCAACCACACACATGCACAGCAGTTCCCACAATGCAACACTACAATGAAGGGGCTGTAAGATACAGGTGAGTTAACCCCGCAAATACTCAAATGTGCATGCAGCGCAAAGCAGCTCTAAACATGCATCAACAGGGAACAAAAAGGAAAGGCATAAGAAAAGAACATAATAAACCACATGCAAATACACAGAAAGAAGCAAGCAATCAAACATGCAAAGCATGCACCATACGGCCAGAAAGCCCTAAACATGCGTTATGCAGATCAGTCCAAAATTAATCCCATGCACAATCACAACTGGTACGACAAACAATACCACCAGTAGGTTACACAATAACCCCAGCGTCAAACCGAGGATTGAAGAGGACGCGAAAAACTTCGTAAGAGACAGAACAGCAGCCGTGTGTGGCGTGGAGACACTTGGCGATGCCAGCCGACTTCATATATCTGTGGAAAACAACAAGTGTATACAGGCTACCATCACGGACAATAAAGATAGCAAATTAGCCTTTAGCAGTTTAATATATTGTCCACATACATACCAGGTTAAAAAGAGTTCGTTCCTAACCATCAAGTTGAGGGAGAGGGAGGGGGAAGCTGCGTTAGCTCCGACAACACCGCTAATAACACAATCGAGGCAATTAGGATTGCCGTTTGCAAACGGAGATCAATTAGATTACGAAAAGGGTTTAAAATAAACAAGCCTACCTCTAGCTGCTTTAAGGCAGACACAAGGCTCAACAGTGCTACACCGGCCTCAACGCCGACTTGATGGCGGCTTCACCATCCAAGTTGTGATCCACGCCAAACTACTATGCGCCCCGGAAGACGGGAAAGAGAGAAAGTAGCACATCCAGGTAGCAATTTGCGTTCCTAGATATAAGTCTGCCTAGGTCCGCCCTGTAATTAGGATGAACGCAGCCACACCAATCCAGCACAGGGGGAGAAGCAAAGGAGCCAAATAATAGGGCGTAGCCCAATCTGCTACATTCTACCCCCCCCTTTTAAGTTGTCGCCCCGACGACGAGCTACAAATCAAATGCCCCGTCCCCATCAGCCAGCCTGGCAGCGGGTCGAGGCAGGTGGTGGACATTAGAGTGTTGGCCAGCTTTGGAACGTGCCGTCCTGCGCAAGACTGGCTGACTGGAATGGGAAGGTTCCACGGGAGACCTGGGAAGCATTGATGGTGGGGGGTTCCCCTGCAGCACGGGAGGGTCTGGAATGGGCGAGGCTTCCAATGAAGTCACCCTAGAGGGCCCTGTGGGACCTGATGAACGTGGTCTCACTGGGGTGGATGGTAAGGGCGCCTGTAAAACCAACAGCCACGGGTCATCTTCACTGGAAGGGACATCGACGCGTTTGGCCGATGCAGGGGGGGATGGGGGCCTAGCCTGATGAACAGGAGATGTGGGAATGACTTGTGCCTTCAACAAGTCACGATGAACATTCTTTACCTTCTGCAAGTCATCCAACGGGGCAATGGTATAAACTACTCCATCCCCAAAAGGTGCTCTCAGCACCTGATAAACTATTGGGCTCCAGAAATCTTGGATCTTATGGCGACCCCGGACACCATGGTCCCTAAGGTAAACCAACTGGCCTACCTGCAGAGGGGCCTCATGGACTCGGTGGTCATGTCGCTCTTTCCGCCGGCCAGCAGCCGCTACCAGTCGCTCACGCGCACCCTCAAAAGCCAATTTGAGTCTGGCCTGGTGCTCAACCACCCAGTCCTGTACAGTCCCTGGCACTGGGTCCTGAACCCGACCCAGAAGGAAGTCTACCGGCAGCCTAGGTTCTCGTCCAAACATTAAATAGAACGGAGACTCACCGGTGCTCTGATGGGGGGTGATGTTATAACAGAACAGGACCTGCGGTAGACAAGAGGTCCAGTCGTGTTTCCGTGATACCGGCAGAGTGCGTAGGAGGTTATGGAGCGTTCTATTAAAACGCTCACACTGCCCATTTCCTGCCGGGTGATATGGAGTAGTACGGGACTTTGCTACCTTATACAGGCAGCAGAGCTGGTGGATCAAAGAACTCTCAAAGCTCCTACCTTGGTCCGAGTGGATACGGCTAGGCACTCCAAACCGGTAAAACCAGTCGTTCACGAGAACCTTGGCCACAGTAGAGGCCCGCTGATCCCGGGTAGGGACAGCCTGTGTGTATTTACTGAATACGTCAGTCATAATGAGGACGTTCTCTACACCATTTTGAGATGGTTCCAACAGTGTAAAATCAATTGCCACAATTTCGTTGGGCCTAGAAGCAAGCAGGTGACCCATGAAACTGTGTGGGACTGGCCCAGAATCTTTGGCAACCTGGCACCGGCCACATTCCTGACACCACTGCCTGATGTCGGAGGACATGCCTGGCCAGTAACAGCGGCGGGCTCAATACCTTGGTGGCCATGGTCCTGATGCAGCTGTTTTAATGTCTCCTGTCGGAGAGATGCTGGCAGGAGGAGCTGTAGACGCTCCTCACCCCCATCTGGATGAAAGATACGGCGGTACAAGACCCTTTCAACCTCCACCAGACGGTCCCACTGGCGCAAGAGCACCATTGCTAGTCTAGGGACATGTCGTCGCTCATTAGGGGTAGGTTGGGTCTGCTTCCTCCAGAAGACCAGAACATCTTTCAGGAGGGGATCAGCCTCCTGCAAAGAACGAATGTCTGAGGGGGTGTGGCATGGAAGGACTGAAATTACAGACTGGGTTGCTGATATCCCTGGGTCCAGATCTGAGACTTGTTGCAAGTGTCTAGGGACCGGAGTACCGGGAAGGGCATACTCAGCCAAGCTGGAACCAGACAAGTACTGTCGAGACAGTGCATCAGCGTTCTTATTGCTGCGGCCAGAACGATATTTGATGTCAAAATCAAATGCAGCCAATTGGGCAGCCCAGCGATGTTCTGTGGCCCCCAACTTGGCAGAGTGGAGGTAGCTGAGAGGGTTGTTGTCTGTGAAGACCACACATTTATGCCCCAACAAATACTCCCGGAATTTTTCGGTCATGGCCCACTTAAGCGCGAGGAACTCCAGCTTCATGGAGCTGTAGTTGGTCATATTGCGCTCAGTGGGCCGGACACCCCGGCTAGCATAAGCTACAGGTTTAATGACACCATCCTGTTCCTGCGAGAGGACAGCCCCAAGGCCACTGTGGCTAGCGTCAATCTCCAGAATGAAGGGCTGAGAGAAATTTGCATAAGCCAACACCGGGCTGGAAACCAACTTCAACTTCAAGGACTCAAAGCTCTGTTCACACTGGACCGTCCAAGCAGCATCTATGCCCTTGCTGGACCCTCGCTTAGATTTTGTGCCAGCAAGGTCTGCCACCAGCTTATGCAAGGGGGCTGCCAGCTTTGCAAAACCCTCTACAAAGCGCCGGTAGTAACTGGCGAAGCCCAGGAATGAGCGCAACTCCGACACATGGCGAGGACGTTGCCACTTGGCCACAGATTCAATCTTAGCAGGGTCAGTAGAAACACCCTCCCTGGAAATCACATGTCCCAAATAGCTAACCTGTTGCTGAAAAAAGGCACACTTTTCTAACTTGGCCTTCAGCCCCTCATTTTTCAGCCTGCTGAGGACTACTTCCAGTCGCTGCAGATGCTGATTCACAGAAGAAGAAAAGACCACTATGTCATCCAGGTATAGGAGCAAGGACTGACACTGTTGATCTCCAAACAACCGTTGCATCAGGCGCTGGAAGGTGCTAGGGGCGTTACACAACCCAAATGGCATCCTGTTCCATTCGAACAAACCAAAGGGGGTGCAGAAGGCAGTTTTGGGCTTATCCTGCTCAGAGACTGGAACCTGATTGTACCCGCTAGCAAGATCCAATGTCGAAAACCACTGGGCCCCTGCAAGTGAATCTAAACTCTCCTCAATGCGTGGTAGGGGGAAAGCATCCTTACGGGTCTTACTATTAAGCAAGCGGTAGTCCACGCACATGCGCAGACTCCCATCCTTCTTTTTAACCAAGACAATAGGTGAGGCGTAGGGACTACAGCTTTCCCTCACTACCTGTGCTTCAAGAAGCTGATTAATATGGGCCTTCACAACCTCGTATTCAGATGGTGGAACACGTCGATATCTTTGCCGTACAGGCACATCGTCAAGCAATGGGATGTCATGGGAGATTAAGTTTGTGCAACCCAAGTCACCGTCATGTGCAGAGAAAACGGAACTATACCTCTGTAACAGGCCCTTAGCCCCAGTCTGTTCGTGGTCTGACAATGCAGACAAGTCAACCGCATCTATTCTATCCTGCACTGAACTGTTGGCTACTTGGGAGGAAACAGTAGCGGTGACAGACCTGACCTCAGTCACACCCATAGGTAAACTGATGACCTGAGCACTACTTAAAGAGCCGAGGCTAGCGCGAGAGTAAAGGAGGACTTCGGTCATCCCCACATTAACAATAGGGACATAAGCTGTACCTCTGACAACCTGAACCAAACATGGGGAGGCCAGCAATCCAGCTGGTAGACCGGACTCAAGAGGCTCAAAAAGTGCCGTCTGGCCAGAGAGCTGTTCTGCACAGGTACTAGCCACAAATTTCATTGCACCACCTGGGATGCGCACAGCGTGTGCGCCTCGCACACGGGCAGTGCCAGTATGAATACTCGGAACCTGGGCTGCGGACTGATGGCACTGCTGTAGGGCCTCAACAACTGGACCAGGAGCTTGTGATACTGAAGGGAAATCAAAAAGAGACAGGCCATGGGCCCCAAAAAGTTCTTGGTAGCACCGGCTAATAACATTCATCCCCAAAACTCCAGGGACAGCAGGTGAAGTGCCAGGAGGGTCTTTCACTACAAGAATACCGCAACGAGGCATTACTTTACCACACAGGACCACATCCAACTCCAGGTAGCCAATGTATGGGATGGCAAGCCCATTCGCTGCCCTAAGCTGTAACCAATGGCAAGACTGGAGACGTTCATGTCCCCAAGGTTCGAACTGCTGTAAAAAGAAACCCTCAGTTACCGTGGAAACCATGGACCCGGTATCTAACAAACAGGAAACAGTAACCCCCCCAATCAAAACATCAATGTTTGGACAAGACGACATTAGCTTGGATATTCCACCACCTCGTGAGCCAGTAGATACCCCAACTGAGCCTTGGCTCGGCAGCTCAGTGGGCTTTAGTTTCCCGGCTGGTGGGAAGAGTGGGGAGGTCCAGCTATGCCAAGAGGTGGACCAGAGGTGGAACTGGCTCGAGGGCGAGGAGGGACTCGTTCTCCATCACACTCTCTGGCAAAGTGGCCAGGCTGCTGGCACCTTTGGCAAGTTAATGGACCATTGCGAGGGGGCCTGCTCCGCAGTGGGGGGTTCTGCAAGGACGCCACGGTCTGAGTGAGCTGGTTGAGCTGCTCCTGCTGCCGCTTCAGTAGTTCCTTCAATTCCCCCAATTCACCTCCCGGCGAAACCGGGGGTGCAGGGCGGGAACGCCCCTGTACGCCACACTGTAGGCCATACACTGATGGAAGAGAGAAACTGCGCCCCCTAGCACCACCAGGAAACCCTTCCTGCTCCCACCTCATAGCTTCACCACGTACTTCCAATAAGGTGGCAACAGGTTGCCGCCGAACAAACTGTTTTAACTCCCTACGGAGGGCGCTATCTATGACATGTTCTACAAATTGATCCCGGAGAAGAACATCAGCATTGGGCATGCCATCAGGTGCACACTGTCTGACCTGTTCCATCAAAGCCATTAGAGCTAAGGAAAACTCGTGTAATGTTTCCCCCTCCTGCTGCTGTCTGGAGAAAAAGGCTTGCTGCAGGGTTACATATGACCGAGTACACCCATACAATTCCCTCAAAATGTCCAGAACCTTAGCAGGATCTCTCTGCTCTGTGCCTGGACGATATTTAATTTCCTCCCTTGCCTCTCCCTCTAAATGATCAAAGATAAAGAAGGCCTGATCATCGACTGAAAGGTGGCGGGCGAATATCCCCTCTAAAATAAACACATGTATTCGAATATATTGGAAAATCTAGGTTATATTATTTGCGCATTGTCAGTGACGCGCATCATTTAATCTGTTTTTAAGTTTTTGTATGGTTATTGCTTGACAGGGGGGATCCCAAGCAGCTTTCAGCCATAAGGCATTTCCTAATTCACCCGACACTGATATTCAAAATGTTGAAACTTGTACTGATCTCCCTGCGCGTTAGGTATTTCGTGTACGTTATCACAGTTCACCAGCCAGCCAAACTCAGGTATAGAACTACACTTGAGCCAGGATTCGGAGCGCCCTGCTCCCTTTATTTCCTTTCACAAAAAGTTGCAATACCACGAGTGAAACTGCAAATGGAAACAATACAAACCCTTAGTTTCTTTTTACAGTATGTCGCTAATAAACAGTATAAAATTACGCTATTTTCAAAGTGATTCACAAGAACTACACGCCAAAAGTCAGCCCTTATGTAAACATGCTAATACACTATTACCGTTAGCACACAACGTAGTTACATTAGCTCATAACTTCAACTTAGTGCATGACTTTACAGTCGGTAAACTTTAAACTTACAATGCCTAACATCACATTGCATATTCACTCAAAACTCATACATTAATAAACTTACAGCCATTGCTTTCGTGAGCTTGAGAAGAGAAGAGAAGATTCATCGAATGACCAACTGAACTGTTACCGTCTTTCTTACTGCTGGCTTCTACGTGCTTCAACTGTAAGCGTTCATAGTTTACCACTGCATGCCTAAATAAAAGTCCAGTTCACTGTAGAACTATAACTACCTGTGTGTGTGTTATTCTTTCTCTTTACCTGAATACATTTAGTAAATCATGTCAAATACCTTTTACCTTTTTTTAAATCATGAAAATAACTCATAACAAAATAACAAAAATGCTGATGTGGTACATGAAAATTTAGCTAAAAATGTGGAGAATGCAATGCAATCAAGCATTTTGGACGATAGGCTATATTGGCACACAAAATAGGCTAGGCAACAGGCCGATGTGCGTTTTATTTGGAGACTGTTTTGCGAGACAGAGACTGAGTTTGCTGCTGATATTCTGGGGATAGGCTACAACATAGCCAATGTAGGACTTTAGCCTTTTAATATATTTGCTGCATTGGATCAGTCTTTCTAGAAAGAACAGGCAAGAGCTTTCTAGCCTCATCAGCAGCTCCGCATCCCATACAACATTAAAACACAGCGGATGGCGGGCGGGTGCGGTTTTGAAAATTGGTCAAAAAACTTTGCTGATGGATGGATTAAGTTTTGTTATGCAGTTATGGTTGAAATAATAGCCCATCAGCGCATCTCTAGTGTGTGTGCCTCTCTCGCTCAGAGGGGAGGGGGAGGCTGAGGGGTCGATCAAGCATGGATTCTAAACTCTGTGGTGGATAGGATCTACAATTAGGCTAGGTGTTAATTAATATTACTACCTAGGTCGAAGTACTCCCAAAGTGCTATTGCGCCAGACATTGTAGTTCTCCTGTTTATTCGCTTGGAAAATCGTCACGTTTCATGTTGTGTGACCTAACATTTTTAATCAACTACTTGTGCAACTGTATTTAAGTAGGGAAAACGTGGATGTGTTTGATTAATGCCATCTTACTCTCTCTATGGCTACGGCAGAGCCCGCTAGCATAGCAACATGCTAACACATTCCGCTGCGCGCCAGAGCGTTTGAGTGCACATACCGACGCGGGAGAGGTATGACTCAACTCGTGAAAGTTAAGGTAAGAACATATATTACTACTGATTTTGGGTGGCGTGTGCCTTTAAGCACAATTTAGTACAACCTGGAAAATCATTGTGTGGTGGTCAATGTTGATATTGTGGTGGGCCGCCACAAATAAGTCAATGTATGGGAAACACTGGCTACTGCGCCAGGATTGTGTAGGCTACAACACTAGTTTTACAAGCGCACACACTAGCATAAGTATATATACTCTTTTGATCCCGTGAGGGAAATTTTGGTCTCTGCATTTATCCCAATCCGTGAATTAGTGAAACACACTCGGCACTCAGTAAACACACAGTGAGGTGAAGCACACACTAATCCCGGCGCAGTGAGCTGTCTGCAACAACAGCGGCGTATATGTATGTATTTGATAGAAAAGGACAGTTTTTTGCTAAAATGACACTGTTTTTACCAGAAATGTCCCCATTGCATAGCAAAAAGTGTGTAAAAATGTGCCATTTTTGAATGTGGCTGCCATATTGGATTTTTGGACAAAATTCAACATGCCCCAAGTTTTAATCTGTTCCAATAGGGGATCTGACCAGGAATCCATGGAGAAACTTTGACCAAAAAATCTTTCCAGCATATCATCTGTCTATCCCCTGTACTTTGATTGAGCCTGCTTGTAATTGGTCCTCTGCTGACACCTAGCGGCGAAATAGCTCCATGGGTTCAGGTTTAGAATGAATCTGTCCTCCATATAGTTGTCTATAACATAGGCCTGAAGTAGTCAAGTTCAACTACACAATTGATAACTCATCCATGGATGTAAGTTACCAGACAATCCCTGTCACCCCAGTGATCTTTTCCAACACATATCATATCATAGACTGAAAGCTGTGGAATAAACTCATTTCGGCTAATCTGCCAGTTTGTAAATATTAAATGTATGTAAGCAACATTTGTGGAGAGTTAAGTGACTGTTCTCCCTTATCATAAAGGCCTTTTAAGTTGCTGTTTGGCTTGTTCTACTAGCGCTGGTCACTCGGAATGCAGGTAAATCTCGCTGCGAGTCCGACCGACTGCTGTGGGACGGTACTCAAGCAGCCCTGTGTCCAGAGAGAGGGGGGGGGGGGGGGGGGCGCTCCCATTCCAACACTACAGAGGGGTGAGCGGATGCAAGTGTGCAAGTTGTAAGTGCGTTTAGCGAAATAAACCTCATTTGAAACAATCACACAACGACTAAGATTGAACAAATCTTGACCTATAATAAGGCCACTTGCATCGTATATGTTAATCTTGAATCGGTAAAACGTGAAGACTTTGTCGTAGTGAACATCGCGTCCCCTCCGCACAGCTTGGTAGGTTTACCGTCCCCAACGCTGAAGCTCTGCGGACGAACACTATTTGGAATGCGGTGGGAACGTGGATAAAGTTGTAGGATATGGCCTTTGGAAAAACGTTCTTTGCGCCAGACACATTTCACCCTTTTAATCTGCAAACACGGTAAGCGCGAGCACCCTTGCTGTGTTTTGCACGTGCAAAAGTAAAGTAATAGCCACATGTATTATCTAACCTAACACACTTCTGTTAACTTAGGCTGTCGTTTACTAACGCTGATAAGCATAAAAGTTATCTTTGCAAGCATGTAGCAAACCTTTTGTTGATAACTTTGAATGCAAATTGTGTAAACAAATCAACGCACTGAACCCGGAGAAAATGTATGCTAGACCTCATTCGTTTCTACGCGTGTGATCAGCCTGCATCGCGCATTCTACGGAGCCACTAACTTGGAACACATATCACGTTACACCTTTCTACTGTACTGACCACTAACAACAGAACATGTGAGCGCGTGCGTAGCCGAAACTCAGTTCTGCGTCCTGCTGTATAATCCACGGTGCTTTCATCGTCGCTATAGATGCACCGAGGCCCAAAGAGGATAATGAATTCATGTTCACCAAGGTGCATTTTCACCGTTCGCTCTGCCCAGCTGCCCTGCGCCGGAAAAGCACTTGATAAACAATGGAGAATTCTCTGGAGGGCTCGGGGGAGCGCGAGAGTATCAAGCCGGGGAGGGATGCCGGAGTCGCGCGGTTGATTCTGTCCCTAACAACTAAGCTCCAACACCTCAAAGCATTCCAGAGCGCGTGCTTGTAGCAGCCCCTCATCAACAGGATTAACTTTTAGCTTGCTAATCCAACTGTTCAGCTGTGTGTGTGTGTGTGTGTGTGTGTGTGTGTGAGTGAGTTTCTTTAGTTCTCAGTGATCGTGGGATTGTGCTGAGCTGCATTTTGTGTGTGTGTGTGAGTGTGTGAGCGTGTGTGTTTCCTGTGAAGTTGGCCTGCTCTGCCCTAACTGCCCCACACACACACACACACACTTGCATGCATTGACATACGCACACACACACTGTGTGTGTCTGCCTGTGTGTGTGTGTAACATACCTGTGCCGTCTGCAGTACTAACAGGAAAACTTCTTCTTCTCCTTCCAGAAAGGAACTTGTGACTTCCTACCTCAACTCATCACAGTGAATGAGCTGTGAGTGTGTGTGAGTGAGTGTGTGTGTGTGTGAGTGTTCCTGTCCTAGCACGGTGACAACTCTGAGTACAACTCTGCAAAGTACTCTAGTGTGTGTGTGTGTGTGTGTGTGTGTGTGTGTGTGTGTATGTGTACGTATATGTGTGAGAGAGATACAGACAACAAGTTGCTATTATGGTTGTGCTGCTAGGATGCAGTAGTGGTTTTGTTGTGTGTCTAACATACACACACTAACACACACACACACACACACACACACACACTGACACACACATTAACATTCACACACACATTAACACAGAGACACACACACACACACACAGACACACACACATTAACATTCACACATACATTAACACACACACTTTTCAGCCCGGGAGTTTCAGGGCCAAGACCGGCCCACTTTTTTAGTGGTGGTAGAAAATTGGATAAATAAGGCAACATTTCAGCTCTTACTATCCTGTAGTTTGGTGATTTGGTGATTTTCATATGGTTAATGCTATTATCCTTTCTACTTGTCCCTGTAGTCATAGCTAATTTCGGGCTCATCATTTTCAGCGGAGGACTGGCTGATCTGCTGCTCAGAGGCTACTTTTGTTTTTATGCCTAGGCTATACACAGATCAAGCTTGAGTTGTGTTATCAATATTTGCATAATATTTGCAGTCTATGAATCACCATATTGGATGATACAATCCAATATGGATGTATTTTCATTTTTTAAATTTAATTTTTAATATGTTACTTGCGAATAAGTTGACAACGCTACAACGTCCAGTAGGTTATTAGCCAATTATGCTGTTATTATCATAATCATAATCAAGAAAGACGGGCTATATGGACCCAACCAATTAACTTTTCTTGGGAGGGGAGAACAACCCATGCAGAGGCTGCGGTGTTAGGCATAGAATGTGAACGTGTGTAGCCAACTTTAAGAGAAGATAGATTAACGTGACAAATGTCAATATTTTTCCCTCGACCGGCCCAAAAGTGAAGTGGCCCACCGGGAATTCTCCCGATTCTCCCGATGACCCACTCCGGGCCTGCACACACACACACACACACACACACACAGAGGGGCAGCCGTGGCCTACTGGTTAGCGCTTCGGACTTGAAACCGGAGGGTTGCCGGTTCGAACCCCAACCAGTCGAACCCCTGAAGTGCCCTTGAGACCAAATTTCCCTCACGGGATCAAAACAGTATACTCACAAGCTCACGCACACACACACACTCACACACACATTAACCAGCTTGTGTGTGTGTGTTCTTTTCCCATGGTCTTTGGGGTGCCCCAGCTTCTGTGTAAGCTCAGCATGACATGAGTCTACATATGTCTACGTCCAGACACACACACACACTAATATATAAACACACACACACACACACACACACACTAATATATAAACACACACTATAGTTTTTGCCCATTGCTTGAACACCTTTTGCAAAACTTTGGCTCATTGTGTCAAAACTTTACAGACAAGCACACAAGACACAACATTGGGAAATAAACCATTCACATCTTTGTCCAATTGAAACTCTGCTATCAAAACCTAACAATCCTTTGTCAAAATGTCACTCTGATCTCAAAATGATACACACTTGCATCATATGAATACACTTGCAGACTGTATAGAAGTCTGTATATGTTCCATATGTCTGTATACATACCCCTGCCTTTTGTGTTGTGTTGTGTTTTGTGTGTGTGTGTTGTGTTGTGTTGTGTTGTGCTGTGCTGTGCGTGTATGCGTGTTATGTTGTGTTGTGTTTTGTGTGTGTGTGTGTGTGTGTGTGTGTGCATGTACATGTGTGTGTGTGTGTGTGTTGTGTTGTGTTTTGTGTGTGTGTGTGTGTGTGTGTGTGTGTGTGCGTGTACACGTGTGTGTGTGTGTGTGTGTGTGTTGTGTTGTGTTTTTTGTGCGTGTGTGTGTGTGCATGTACATGTGTGTGTGTGTTTGGCCAGACAGGACAGGAGTCATACATGTAAAGCGGTATACCGCAAAAGTAATTTCTTACTTTTCAACCGCGGTAATCCATATCGTCCCAGCCTTAGTGTTGTGTTTTGTGTATGTGTGTGTGTTGTGTATTGTGTATGTTTGTATGTGTACATGTGTGTGTGTGTGTGTGTGTGTGTGTGTGTGTGCGTGTGTGTGTACATGTGTGTGTGTCTGTGTGTGTGTACATGTGTGTGTGTGTGTGTGTTGTGCTGTGCTGTGTTGTGTTGTGTTGTGTTTTGTGTATGTTTAATAATGAATAATAATAAGTTTATTTTATATAGCGCCTTTCTCAAACCCAAGGTCGCTACACAGTAGGAAGGCAAGGAAACACAACAACAAACAAGCCAAACAATACAACAAAGACAAGATATGTGTGTGTGTGTTGTGTTGTGTTGTGTTGTGTTGTGTTGTGTTGTGTTGTGTGTGTGTTGTGTTTATGTTGTGTTGTGTTGTGTGTGTGTGTGTGTGTGTGTTGTGTTGTGTTGTGTTGTGTTGTGTTGTGTTGTGTTTGTGTGTGTGTGTGTGTGTGTGTGTGTGTGTGTGTTGTGTTGTGTTGTGTGAGTGTTGTGTTGTGTTGTGTTGTGTGAGTGTTGTGTTGTGTGTGTGTGTGTGTGTGTGTGTGTGTGTGTGTGAGAGAGAGAGAGTTGTTTTGCATGTGCAGGCATTACTGAATTGTAATAAGCAGATTGACTGGAGTGTGGAGGCCTGAATGCCTCTGACTGGAGGCTCTTCTGCTCAATACATTCAGACCCAGAGGAAGTGCATTAGTGTGTGTGTGTGTGTGTGTGTGTGAGAGAGAGAGAGAGAGAGTGAGTGTGTTATTTGTGCTGAAGAGGGAGAATGGGAAAGCTGGCTGCTTCAATACAGATTGCCTAGAGGACCAGGGTTTAGAATAGGCCCCAGTGAATGAGATGGGCGGGGGGGGGGCGAGTGCCAGTGTGTGTGTGTGTGAGAGAGAGAGAGAGTGTACGTGGGTGGGTGTGAGTGTGTGTGTGTGTGTGTGTGTGTGTGAGAGAGAGAGAGTGTACGTGGGTGGGTGTGGGTGTGAGTGTGTGTGTGTGTGTGTGTGTGTGTGTGTGTGTGTTCGGGTGTGTATGTGTGGGTCAGACTCTTTTGTGTCCACTTCGCTCCAGCTAGCTGGAATTGTTGCGCATGAGCTCCTTGTCTGAATAAGTTGAGCTGCGCTTTATCTCACCATAACACACTCACACTCACGCACACACACACACACACATACATACATACACTCAGATTCCTCAGGCCACACACACACACACACACATACACTCAGATTCCTCAGGCCATACACACACACACACACACACACACACACACACACACAGATTCCTCAGGCCACACACACACACACACACACTCAGAGTTGGAAAAAACCCCATATGCAGCACTCCCCAAGTTATTACAGACTACCAAAATAACATCAGGCTCCCCGTGGCACTAGCCTGCTCACACACACACACACACACACACAGAAACACATCCTCTCTATTTTATGCCTCTGCGTCAAATCGACAGCGTACCTCCACAGACCCCTCTGCGTCGCCGCGAACCTCCTCACACACACACACACACACACACACACACACACACACACACACACACACACACACACACACACACACACAGACCCCTCTGCGTCGCCGCAAACCACCTCACACACACACACACACACACAGACCCCTCTGCGTCGCTGCAAACCTCCTCTCACACACACACACACACACACACACACACACAGACCCCTCTGCGTCGTCGCAAACCTCCTCTCACACACACACACACACACACACACACAGACCCCTCTGCGTCGTCGCAAACCTCCTCTCACACACACACACACACACACAGACCCCTGTGCGTCGTCGCAAACCTCCTCTCACACACACACACACACACACACACACACACACACACACACACACACACACACACAGACCCCTCTGCGTCGCCGCAAACCTCCTCACACACACACACACACACACACAGACCCCTCTGCGTCGTCGCAAACCTCCTCTCACACACACACACACACACACACACACACACACACACAGACCCCTCTGCGTCGCCGCAAACCTCCTCACACACACACACACACACACACACACACACACACACACACACACACACACAGACCCCTCTGCGTCGCCGCAAACCTCCTCACACACACACACACACACACACACACACACAGACCCCTCTGCGTCGCCGCAAACCTCCTCACACACACACACACACACACACACACACACACACACACACACACACACACACACACACAGACCCCTCTGCGTCGCCGCAAACCTCCTCACACACACACACACACACACACACACACACACACACACACACACAGACCCCTCTGCGTCGCCGCAAACCTCCTCACACACACACACACACACACACACACACACACACACACACACACACACAGACCCCTCTGCGTCGCCGCAAACCTCCTCACACACACACACACACACACACACACACACTCACACTCACACACACACACACACACACACACACACACACACACAGACCCCTCTGCGTCGCCGCAAACCTCCTCTCACACACACACACACACACACACACACACACACACACACACACACACACACACACACAGACCCCTCTGCGTCGCTGCAAACCTCCTCACACACACACACACACACACACACACACACACACACAGACCCCTCTGCGTCGCCGCAAACCTCCTCACACACACACACACACACACACACACACACACACACACACACACACACAGACCCCTCTGCGTCGCCGCAAACCTCCTCACACACACACACACACACACACACACACACACACACACACAGACCCCTCTGCGTCGCCGCGAACCTCCTCACACACACACACACACACACACACACACACACACACATACACACACACACACACACACACTCTCCAACCCCTCCGCTGTAGCTCCATGTGCACCTGCAAAAAACTGTAACTTTGCGTCGAGACGACGCAGACCGCAAGGACTGTGATTAGTCAGCTCCTCCTGTGTGTTGATAGTCGGTGTTTCAAGCAGCCTACTGTGGGGAGTTAGCAACATGCTAGTTCACTGACATAAGCTTTTGCAAACCCTTTTTATACTATGTATCATGTGTGTGTATGATATGGACCTGTGTCTGCAATAAAGCTTATATAAAATAAACTCAGACATATTTTGGTTACAATGACGGGGTTATCCGTTTGTAAAGTGTCTATATGTCAGTAACGTTTTGAAATTAGCACTTTGCCAGCAAGCAGTACTTTGTGTGCAGTTGAGCTAAAGTTTGATTGCTAACATAACATAAACTGGCTGGCAGACACCTCGCAAATAACCTCAGACTTATTTGCAGGTTACAGGTGAATGGATTATGTTGATTATGTATTGTAAAAGCACCAACTACTGCCCCTTTCGTTCGAAAATTCTAAAACAAAGATGTTTTTTAATACTTCAAAATAACATTTGATAAATTAACCTGACATTTTCCAGTAGCCATAGGTGTGTATTTGAACAAAATCTGGTTTGGTTCTTAACAGGAGCATTTACTGCCTTCAAAGTCCGATTTTGTTCACCGTGATCGGAGTCTAGTGCTGGGCTGATGGGTGCCCTATTTCCAGCCTTTCACACGGCACATGAGCGGTTAGACAGAGAATTCTCGTCACAAAATCAAAATTCCACTGGAGCTCGGAGCGGATTTGTACACGCAGCCTTACAACACTGTTTACAGCTCTTCGAGTCACGGTAAAATGTCATTTTTGATCCATTTAGGTACACTTATGGTGTGGGTGCTTGCGTTTCTTTAGGAGTCCGTCGTCTTGGTTTTGTATAAAAATTAATATTAATTGACACATACACATAATAGGACGGAAATAGGAGACGGTATTGTGTCTATTTCTTGATACTTTTTACAAAATCTAAGCAAGAAAAGGCCAAACAAATAAGATTAATATTTTAGCACAATTTTAAGGGGTTTGCCATTCTGAGTAGGCTACCGTTTCGGTCATACAGTCTGTGGTTTCCGTGGTGAGTGATGCAGACACAGGCGACACCGAGCGTTATGGTGGTGAAATGCACCACGATGCAAAGCAACCCGACGCAGAACCATAAAATGGTCACGACGCCGTAGGAGTGCCGGCGTAGCTACGCCGTGGAGTTGACGCAGAAACATGTTGAGCCCTTTAATCATATTCCCAACCCCCCCCCCCCCCACACACACACACACACACACAGAAACAAACCCTATCTTACACAGATTCCCTCACTTACACACACACCCTCTCTTATACATATTCTTTCACACAGACACAGAATCAAGCACTCTCACACACACACTTCCTCCCACACACACAACACACACACACACACACACACACTCGAGCCAGTGTGGGAAAGGGGTCGATGCCCAGGAAGGGAGATAGAGATCTGCAGGTCACCACGGAAACAGCCCTGGGTCACCACGGAAACAGCCCTGCGGATAATGTATGTTAGACCCGCCTCTGGAGCCTGCCTGTTGGAATCCTCCTACTTGAACCCCCTCACACAGGCATATGCCCCCTCCTAACCCCCTCACACAGGCATATGCCCCCTCCTAACCCCCTCACACAGGCATATGCCCTCTCCTAACACCCTCACACAGGCATATGCCCTCTCCTAACCCCCTCACACAGGCATATGCCCCCATCATATGCCCCCTCCTAACACCCCCATATGCCCCCTCCTAATGCCACCATAATGTCACCCTGAATAAAGATACACACACACTACCAGTCAAAAGCTTGGAGACACCTCTGTTCCACTCCATTATAGACAGAATACCAGCTGAGATCATTTGCATTGTTTTTTTAATCAGGTCAGCAGTTTTCAGATTACATTATGTGTTTACTTAATTTCAAAAGGGTTCTCGACTGTTGTAGAAAGAAATGTCTGATCTTTAATGCAATGTCTGCATTGCCTATTATCAGCAACCATTCATCCAATGTTGCAAAGCCACATTCTGTTTACTAATCTGATATCATGTTAAAAGACTAACTGAGAAAACATGGAGAACCCTTTTGCAATTATGTAAGCACATAATATAATCTAAAAACTGCTGCCCTGATTAAAAAAACAATGCAACTGATCTCAGCTGGTATTCTGTCTATAATGGAGTGAAACAGAGGTGTCTTCAAACTTTTGACTGGTAGTGTGTGTCCTTCTGAGTAGAGATATGACATTGAGCAGATATATGACACTGAGTAGAGATGTGACACTGAGTATAGATGTGACTGAGTAGAGATGTGACTGAGTACTGAGTAGAGATGTGACTGAGTAGAGATGTGACTGAGTACTGAGTAGAGATGTGACTGATCACTAATTATATATAATTCTCTCAGAAAAGATCCATTATGACTTCAAAGTTAAGATCTCTTGATTTGGTGTGTGTGTGTGTGTGTGCGTGCGTGCGTGTGTGTGTGTGTGTGGGTGAGCAGTGCATTCCAGGCTTGCTTTACATTAGTGCCATTGCCCCTTTGATTTATGTGTCATATTCACAATTTAAAGGGATATTCCACCATTAGGGGGATTACACTCATTTCCCACCTCCCACAACAAACAATTGATTGTTACCTTTCTCCAGTTCGTCCAGTCGTTCTCTGAGTCTGGTGACCACTGTTAGCTCCAGCCTAGCATAGATCATTGAATCTGATTGGACCATTAGCATCTCACCTGCTAGCATCACATTCAAAAATGTTCCTGTAAAACTTGTCTCTTCTCAAAGTGTGATAAGAGAAGACTAACATGGCAAAATGAAACATGGCGATTTTCTAGGCTGATATTAACATGGAACTATACTCTCATTCCGGCGTAATAATTAAGGAACGTTGCAAACGTACCATGGGCACAGCAGCACAATGATATCCTGCAGCACCTGAAAATAGTCCCCGTAGGCTGTAACTTCCAGCAACAAGTTTGAGCTGCAGCAGATTATTACGCCAGAATGAGAGTATATATTGTGAGTTACTAATGTGAGTTACGTGTCAGGGACTTTGATCAGAGTCCAGTCTGAGAGACAGAACTAAACAGCGTTAAACACACTTATGCAGGACAGAACTAAACAGTGTTGAACACATCATGCAGGACAGAACTAAACAGCGTTAAACACACTTATACAGGACAGAACTAAACAGCGTTAAACACACTTATACAGGGCAAAACTAAACAGCGTTAAACACACTTATACAGGACAGTCCAGGACAGCGTTAAACACATCATGCAGGACAGTGCAGGGCAGCTGCGCTGGGAGGACATCACGTGTGGACACTGAGAGTGTCTTGAAATCAAATTCCCTGTGTGTGTGTATGAGAGAGAGAGAGAGAGAGTGTGTGTGTGTGTGTGTGTGTGGGGCCCTGGCTGGTGACGTCCCTGTGTTACAGGGGACTGTTGGATTGTGGGGGTGCAGTGGGGAGTCGGAGGAACATTCCTTAAATGCCAGAGAGGAGACTGTGTGTGTGTGTGTGTGTGCGTATGTGTGTGTGTGTGTGTGTGCATATGTGTGTGTGTGTGTGTGTGCATATGTGTGTGTGTGTGTGTGTGTGCGTGCGTGTGTGTGTATGTGTCCATGTGTGTGAGAGTGTGTGTGAGTGTGTGTGTATGTGCATGTGTGTGTGTGTGTGAGAGTGTGTGTGAGTGTGTGTGTATGTGCATGTGTGTGTGAGAGTGTGTGTGTGTGTGTGTGTGTGTGTGTGTGTGTGTATGTGCATGTGTGTGTGTGTGTGCATGTGTGTGTGAGAGTGTGTGTGTGTGTGTGAGAGAGAGAGTGTGTGTGTGCATGTGTGTGTGTGTGTTAAGATTGTTGGCATGTAGAGGGACAGCAGGTGCCCCATGTTTGACCGCATTCTGCAAGCCAATCCCCACCAACTGTGTGTGTGTGTGTGTGGAGTGTTCCATATGCATTTCTGTCAGTTTGACTGGCTGCAGGGTGTGGTTTTGGTGTAGAGCTGCCCTAATGTGTGTGTCTGTCTTGGGCAATGTCACCTACGGTGTGTTTGTGTGTTTTTGTGTGTGTGTTTGTGCATGTGAGTGTGTGTGTGTGTGTGTGTGTGTGTGTGTGGCCAGTTCAGTGCAGAGCAGCATCGGAGCTGGTTTGAATCAGAGGTTAGTCTTTTTCAGCCATTTAAACTCAAGGATGTGTGTGTGTGTGTGTGTGTGTATCTGTGAGGTGGTTATAAGGTTAAAGCTGTGAATATTAAGGAAACAAAAAGTACAAGAAATGTGAGTAAACCCTGTTGTAAAGTAGTGAGCCCTGTGTGTGTGTGTGTGTGTGAGAGAGAGAGACGTCAGTGTGAACCCTGCTGTGCTCCATGCCCAGTGGTGGAATGTAACGAAGTACAAATACTTTGTTATTGTACTTAAGTCAATTTTCCACGTATTTGTACTTTACTTAAGTAGAATTTATAGTGCATACTTTTGACTTTTACTTTTTTATTTGACATTTTACAGCAATTATCTGTACTTTTACTCCGCTACATTTCTACAACACCATCGTTCCTTTTTACGATACATTTTATCACACACAACATGCACTTACAGCAGATATGGTAAACATAAGTATAAGTATAAACATATAATCACTCCACTGTACAATAAAGACAGTAGAAGATAAGAAAGATAAGTCTATCTCTCCTCTTCCCTTTAGTGAGGCATTGAACAGTTCAATTGCCCTAGGAACAAATGACTTCCTCAACCTTTCAGTTGTGCATGGCAGTGAGCGAAGTCTCCAGCTGATCAAGCTCTTTTGCTTTTTGATAGTGCTATAGAGCGGATGACATTCATTGTCCAAGATGTTGATCAGTTTGTTCAGGGTCCTTTTGTCAGATATTGAAGTGATGCACTCCAGTTCAGCTCCCACTACAGAGCCAGCCTTCCTTACCAGCCTGTCAAGTCGTCCAGCATCCTTCTTCTTTGTGCTTCCTCCCCAGCATACCACTGCATAGAAGAGGACGCTGGCCACAACAGACTGATAGAACATCCTGAGGAGCTTGCTGCACACATTGAAGGACCGCAGCCTCCTCAGGAAGTACAGCCTGCTCTGTCCTTTCTTGTAGAGTGCATCAGTGTTGGCTGACCAGTCCAGTTTATTGTCCAGGTGGAGACCCAGATACTTGTAGGTGCTTACCACCTCCACATTGACCCCATCAATGGAGACTGGTAGCAGAGTGGACTTAGACCTGCGGAAATCCACCACCATCTCCTTGGTCTTTGAAGTGTTGAGTTAAAGGTGATTGAGTTTGCACCATTGCACAAAGTCCTCCACCAGGCTCCTGTACTCCTCCTCCTGCCCGTTCCTGATACACCCCACAATTGCAGTATCATCAGAAAACTTCTGCATGTGGCATGACTCGGTGTTGTAGCAGAAGTCAGATGTGTACAGGGTGAACAGGACTGGAGAGAGCACAGTTCCCTGTGGCGCTCCGGTGCTGCTGATCACAGTGTCAGAGAGGCAGTTCTGTGGTCGCTCAGTCAGTTAATCTATAATCCAGGTTACCAAGTGAGCGTCCACACCCATCTGCAAGAGCTTGTCTCCCAGTCTGAGGGGTTGGATGGTGTTAAAAGCACTTGAGAAATCAAAGAACATGATTCTCACAGCACTTTTCCCCTTGTCTAGGTGAGAATGTGTCCTGTGTAGAAGATAAGTGATGGCATCGTCCACGCCCACTTTCTCCTGATATGCAAACTGTAGTGGGTCTAGTGCATGGCGTACCTTGGGTCTGAGCATATTCACCAGACCCATGGCTACACTGGACATGCAACTGTGTTCTGTGCCTTTCTCTGTCTGTTATCTGCAGCGTTAGGGCCTAAATAAATCATTATGCAAATACTTAATATTACATTTAAAAGCAGGTACTTTTACTTTTACTAAAGTAAATATTTCTCTGTGTATTTGTACTTTTACTTAAGTACTGAGATTCAGTACTTCCTCCACCACTGTCCGTGCCACACTGTTATCCCTGGAGTCTCAAGACGTCAAGACGAGTTGTGTATCAATACCAGTTATGCTCAAAAGGGGGCGACACAGGCCATTCTTCTGTCTCTGAGAAGTTGAACTGGGGGCAAAGTTTTACTTTTTATCTTAATAATGTTGTCAATGTGTGTGTTTGTGTTTGCGTTTCTGGTGCGATGGTACAGAAAGTGACTGTAAGAAAACCATTGACCAAAGTGCTCCCTGCATCCAAGGCGAACTGAGAGGCTCTTAACAAAACGCAAACTTTAAGTCATTTAGAGCGACTGAAAAGACTGTAAGTAAATAAGATAAGATTGTTGGGCTGCACACATGTGATGTTATAGTTTGCACACCTTAGCCTTTGTTTGCCCA
>NC_055960.1:39164102-39166602 GCF_018492685.1 Alosa sapidissima
CAAACATAACATTCAATTAAACAAAAAAGTAAGTAAATAAGTAAATAAGAGGGCACATATAATAATGAAAAAATAAGAGCAGCAAAATGTGGTTGAAATTGTGCATAGACAGTCAATAAAAATACTAGTGCAAAGTCAGGCCAATAAAAGGCTTGGGTAGTTCTGTTTGACCTAAGTAAGAAGAAAGTGGCATAGTGGTGCAAGTATCAAGGCTATATTTAACATTTAGTATTTATTTTCTGTTTGGCCTGTTATGAAATCATGCACTGAACAATAAATGCACAGCTCAGCTTTAGGAAACTTAATGCTTAGCATTTTGTGAAACTACATTGGAAAAACTTTGGTTTTAATATTTACAGTTATCTAGGCGATATTGTTAACATTTATTTTGTATTTGGCCATATCGTGTATTACAACAGTCCAAAGTTAGAGACCTCGTAGACATTTTGCTTCAATTTCAAAACCGGATTACTCTGGAACGGCTAATTGCATAACGGAATGCTTTACACCTTTGTGTTCGGTAAATTCTGCTGTTTATTCTGATATGTAGGCTAATCTCCTGAATGAAGGAGAGATATTCCACCACGACGAATGGGTGTGGAGATGTCCGCCTGTTTGCCTCATAGGTCTAAATAGTAGCATGTCATCTTGTTTTCCGTGAAGGTGTCGTGGGCCGGATTAAAATTGCTACGGGCCACTTCAAAAGACAAATTCGCGTGAGTATATTATTCTGTTTAGATACAACGCAGATCCACAGATCTCACTAGATTTGTTTATGCGGTCATCCTGAAATAAGCTAGCAGTGGCACATGAAAGCATAGCGACAGTTTGTTAATGGCAAAAAGTGAAGCACTGCACCAGTGACGATAGGCTATGCTGCAGGTGGCGGCTCACTGGTAGTTGTTGAACTTCAAATCAGCGCGATTTACGGCTGGCAGTGCCGGCCCGAGCCTTTTTGGGGCCCTAAGCAGAATTTGATTTGGGGGCCCCCTCCCACAAGAGTCACCTGTGCTTGGCGATAATTGACAACTTCACACTATAATGTCATATTATAAATTACAGTGAGGTTATGTATTAATACAGTGACTGATTATGAACTACTGTCCCCCTGGACACAGATGCATAAGGACTCGGTAGGCTCATTCAGTAATCCATCCTTGCTCACATGCCAAAAATGTTTTGGGGCTCCGCTCTAGACTTCTGGCCCCATGTGCTTGGTAAACCAATGTATTAGTTGTTATTTACACCAACCCTGTCACCTTTTAATCTTAGAGGGTACTAATTTATTTATTATTTACAGATTTATTTGAAACATTCATATTCAAAGTGAAGCACTAAGGGTGGTTTACTGAAGTTGAATTGACAAATAACAAAATACAACAGCATTTGTATTTGTTGTAAACAAGTACATCCGTTTAATGACTTGTTTTTCAACAGATTTGCAGAACAAATCCGCAAATGTGCATTAAATGAGCAATCTTCAACTACAAAATAAAACCAAAATAGACAAACATTAATAATCAAAAATAAAATGTCCCAAAAAATAGATACTTATTCCTACTTCGTTCCTGGCTTTCAGGTATCTGCAACTCTGCAGAGGACGAACCTGCAATGATTAAATAAATACATAAATAAATAAAACAAAAACTATGTTAAATGTGTCATGTCATATTAACAGGCTATGTAACCATTTGCCATCAAGAAAACCTCACCTTCTGTGTCATCAGCCATGGAGGCAGACACTTGATGAGGTAGAGTTAGGTAGTGGTAGAGATGTGCTCCAAAGTACTTCAACAGTGTCCCTGAAACAAATTAAAATATTGCATAAGTGCATATTTGATGGAGCAGAATGAGTTTATTTTTCTATCATTACTTACACTCATCAACAAGCAATTCCACATCTAACAATTCATATTCTATTGGCAAATGAGGCATAATCAAAAGTATACTTAATTGCAGTATGGTGAACGCTTAACATGGTGATCTACTGCAGTCTAAATATTAGGGTAGCACCGCTACATCACTTGCCACTATCTTAATCAAATGTAAGTCTATTTTCATCACAGAAGTCTCCCCACCCAACATGGTATATTTTCTCAAACACTACCATCTCTCTCCAAAGATCTTAGAGCAGAGCGCACGTACTGTTCCATCTTTGCCTATGAAGATGGAACGTTACCGATGCCCAGAGTCGCGCTAGTCAGTGGGTTGGGGTTGGGACTGGGAGCCTGGGCTTAGCCTGCTGTTGCTATCAGACTTACCACTACAGTATGTCACATATTATAGAACAGTAATAAACTATCAACACTTTCAGGTGCGAAATCAGAAACAATCCCTCTGTGGTAAATTTGCCTTCAGCTACAGTACGTTTTCATGTAGCTACTGTAGTGCTAATGTCCACTTCAGTCAGCTAGCTAACTTTAATTTACAACATAAGCCCACCTATGGCTAGGGTACATGCTTGATTGAACATCCAAAACAATCCCAATATCCTTGACAT
>NC_055960.1:39179102-39181602 GCF_018492685.1 Alosa sapidissima
TCACACACACACACACACACACACACACACACACACACACACACACACACACACACACGACTACACGATGGCCGTCCTTGTTCTCCACCAGGCAGACGAAATGTTGACATACTGAGGGAGGGTGTGTGTGTGTGTGTGTGTGTGTGTGTGTGTGTGCGTGCACGCGTGCGTGCACGCGTGCGCGCGTGTGTGTGTGAGCTGCAGACAGGGTCCGCCATCTCTGGGTTGGGTGCCATGTTTCCTCACGTTCTTCAACCAGCTTGACTAGCGTCACATGATGACACGTAATTGGAAAACACGGTTTTGTTCCGTGTACCGATTTCGGTTTGTGTGTGCGTGCGTGCGTGCGTGCGTGCACAGCCCTAACACACACAAATTTACCTGTAGACAGACACACACACACACACCTTCACCTGGGGCTTCTGTGTAACTGAAGAGCTTTAGTGTCGACTTACGGTCGTGTTGGAATCTGTCGGGAGAAATTCCGAGAGTGTGACGCCTCGCTGACAGCAGAGATGGGGACGGTGTCTGGGCCTGCAGCTCACACACACACACACACACACACACACACCCTCTCTCACACACACACACCCTCACACACACACTTGCACGCGCACACACATACACACACACACACACCTGCACGCGCACACACATACACACACACAGACACACACACCCTCACACACACCTGCACATGCACACACACACACACACACACACACACACACACACACACCTGCACTCGCACATACATACACACACACACACACACACACATGCACACACACAGCCAAACTAACAGGTTCTGTACTAATATATCTTACATGCACGCAATCTCAACCTTCTCTACCATCAGATGATCTACTAAACTGTTCAGCTTAACTGAAAAATCCTGTGTGTGTGTGTGTGTGTGAAGATGTAAACCTCCAAACCTGTTCTGTGGTTCAGAGCGATACTGATACCAAGTGCTGCAGTTCATGGTTGCTGACTAGACATTACAAAGCATATACATACACACACACACACACACACTGACACACACACACACACACCCTTACCTGTGCAGTAATACACACACACACACACACACCCCCATACCTGTGCAGTAATACACACACACCTTTACCTGTGCAGTAATACACACACACACACACACACACACACACTCACCTTTACCTGTGCACACCCACACTCACCTTTACCTGTGCAGTAATACACACACACACACACACTCACCTTTACCTGTGCAGTAATACACACACACACACACACCTTTACCTGTGCAGTAATACACACACACCTTTACCTGTGCAGTAATACACACACACACACACACACACACACACACACACTCACCTTTACCTGTGCAGTAATACACACACACACACACACACACACCTTTACCTGTACAGTAATACACACACACACACATACACACACTCACCTTTACCTGTGCAGTAATACACACACACACACACACCTATGCATTAATACCTTCTGTTCTAAATAACCTCTAATGCCACTCAACTTTACCTGCAATAGCCCTTGGGCTCTTGTGGTGTGTGTGTCATTGCTGTATTTGTCCCAAGTGTGTGTGTGTATGTGTGTATGTGTGTGTGTGTGTGTGTGTGTGTGTGTGTCATTGCTGTGTTTGTCTCTGGGGCATCTCAGTGAGTGAGGATGCAGTCCCCTTGTGTGTGTGTGTGTGTGTGTGTGTGTGTGTGTGTAAACCATTTAAAAGGCTGCTTTACACTTCCTCTGAAAAAGAGAACTATCAAAGAGGGCAGTAAACTTCCTTTGTGTAAGTGAGTGAGTGTGTGTGTGTGTGTGTGTGTGTGTGTGTGAGAGAGAGAGAGAATTACGCTTCCTCTGAGTCTTTGTGTGTCTGTGTGTGTGTGTGAGTATGGGTATTGCACTTTCTGTAAGTGTAAGTGTGCGTGTGCGTGTGTGTGTGTTAGGGCTGGGCGATAAAACAATAGCGATATGTATCGCAATAGACATGTAATTGATATCAATAAAAAATACATTCGATAGAACATTCAATAATTAAAACACACACCTCCCGCCTTACGTTGTCCATAAATAAATAGGCTAAATATATCTTGCATTGTAGCTAGTATGTGCAACTCTACCAGAGTAGGTGATAGAAGTAGGCCTACCTCAACACAGACTCTCAATGAGTCCTTGCCCCGTGCACTCTCTCTCTCTCTCTCTCTCTCTCTCTCTCTCTCCCTCTCAACAGGCGCATCCCTCCTCATGCACATATAATCCAAACATTCACAATCGTGCAAGACGACTGGCTAAATTGCTATTAAATCCGGTAAGCATCATTAGCACGCTGCACGAATTTGTTTAAAAGTGTTGCATTCAAATTGACTGCTAAGTTCTAATCATTTCAATCCCGATGCAAATGGAAAAGTATTTTCCAAGACTCAAACGGGCCTGTCCCAAGAAGGAGAAAAAGTATTCATTTGAAACGTAAACACACGTGGGGAAA
>NC_055960.1:39186602-39199102 GCF_018492685.1 Alosa sapidissima
CCCTCTACACCTCCCTCTCCTCCTCCCTCTCTTCCCTCTACACCTCCCTCTCCTCCTCCTATACCTCCCTCTCTTCCCTCTACACCTCCCTCTCCTCCTCCCTCTCCTCCTCCTATACCTCCCTCTCTTCCCTCTACACCTCCCTCTCCTCCTCCCTCTCTTCCCTCTCCTCCTCCCTCTCCTCCTCCCTCTCTTCCCTCTCCTCCTCCCTCTCTTCCCTCTACACCTCCCTCTCCTCCTCCCTCTCTTCCCTCTCCTCCTCCCTCTCTTCCCTCTCCTCCTCCCTCTCTTCCCTCTCCTCCTCCCTCTCTTCCCTCTACACCTCCCTCTCTTCCCTCTACACCTCCCTCTCCTCCTCCTACACCTCCCTCTCCTCCTCCTATACCTCCCTCTCTTCCCTCTACACCTCCCTCTCTTCCCTCTACACCTCCCTCTCCTCCTCCCTCTCTTCCCTCTACACCTCCCTCTCCTCCTCCTATACCTCCCTCTCTTCCCTCTATACCTCCCTCTCCTCCTCCCTCTCTTCCCTCTACACCTCCCTCTCCTCCTCCCTCTCTTCCCTCTACACCTCCCTCTCCTCCTCCCTCTCTTCCCTCTACACCTCCCTCTCCTCCTCCTATACCTCCCTCTCTTCCCTCTACACCTCCCTCTCCTCCTCCTATACCTCCCTCTCTTCCCTCTCCTCCTCCCTCTCTTCCCTCTACACCTCCCTCTCCTCCTCCCTCTCTTCCCTCTACACCTCCCTCTCCTCCTCCTATACCTCCCTCTCTTCCCTCTACACCTCCCTCTCCTCCTCCCTCTCCTCCTCCTATACCTCCCTCTCTTCCCTCTACACCTCCCTCTCCTCCTCCCTCTCTTCCCTCTCCTCCTCCCTCTCCTCCTCCCTCTCTTCCCTCTCCTCCTCCCTCTCTTCCCTCTACACCTCCCTCTCCTCCTCCCTCTCTTCCCTCTCCTCCTCCCTCTCTTCCCTCTCCTCCTCCCTCTCTTCCCTCTCCTCCTCCCTCTCTTCCCTCTCCTCCTCCCTCTCTTCCCTCTACACCTCCCTCTCTTCCCTCTCCTCCTCCCTCTCCTCCTCCTACACCTCCCTCTCCTCCTCCTACACCTCCCTCTCCTCCTCCTATACCTCCCTCTCTTCCCTCTACACCTCCCTCTCTTCCCTCTACACCTCCCTCTCCTCCTCCTACACCTCCCTCTCCTCCTCCCTCTCCTCCTCCTACACCTCCCTCTCTTCCCTCTACACCTCCCTCTCTTCCCTCTACACCTCCCTCTCCTCCTCCTATACCTCCCTCTCCTCCTCCCTCTCTTCTCTCTACACCTCCCTCTCCTCCTCCTATACCTCCCTCTCCTCCTCCTACACCTCCCTCTCTTCCCTCTACACCTCCCTCTCTTCCCTCTACACCTCCCTCTCCTCCTCCTATACCTCCCTCTCCTCCTCCCTCTCTTCTCTCTACACCTCCCTCTCCTCCTCCCTCTCCTCCTCCTACACCTCCCTCTCCTCCTCCCTCTCCTCCTCCTACACCTCCCTCTCCTCCTCCTACACCTCCCTCTCTTCCCTCTACACCTCCCTCTCTTCCCTCTCCACCTCCCCTCTATAGTCCACCTGGCCGTCTCTATGGTAATAAAGCTGCAGTTGGTCAGAGCCCAGGGCCTCCACCACACGCATCAGTGCAGTCAATTGCTCTCCACCTGCTCTATGGTGGAGCACGCAAGCCTTCTCTTCTTTTTCCTAAGAATCCAGGCATTCCCTAAGGATGGAACGCCATTCCTAAGATCCCAGGCATTCCCTAAGGATGGAGCAGCATTCCTATACAATGAACAACAACACACAAAACACCACAGCTCCAATTACCGTAATACCTGCTGAAGATTCCACACAATTACCATACTACTTTTTTTTTTATATAATTGTTTTTTATTGTATGAAGTTATTAGGGTCAGCAACTTACAACTGAAGATACCATTCAAACTAAATACTTACAGAGGGAATAAAAAAAGAGAGAACTCCAAAAGTTGATTTCCCTCCAACATTTCATGCTTCCCTCATAACAGCAACCCCAAAACCTCCCACTCCTCCCTCATTCTAACAAACCTCCCAGTCCCACCCCCTCCCTACACACATTCCCCACTTCCCCAGCCCCCTTCAACTTCCCCCCAACCCAAGCCCAACCTCTCAATTACCGTACTACCTGGAGAAGATTCCACACAATTACCGTACTACCTGGAGAAGATTCCACACAATTACCGTAATACCTGGAGAAGATTCCACACAAGCTTTCTAAACATTTACATCATGAGATGCACCTGCGTGTGAGGTCACAGTGCGGTAACAACACAGAGAGCAACCAATTCCAAACGCTCCTGAACAGGACTTTAGAGCCGCCCTTTCAGATGACCACGCCCCTGAACAGGACTTTAGAGTAGAGGTCCCGCATTAATGTGTCATTTTTAGTCCCGCTGCCGCCCGCATCTGTAACATGATGTCCCGCTCCCGCCCGCTAAAGCCCGCATGCAGGAGGGACAGCCTATTCAGCTTTTCTTTCTGTCTCACGAAAGGAGCACACACACCTGAGAAAGACTCCAGATGGCAGTTTCTTGGTTCTGAATGTAGGCTAACAACTGAAGTAGGCCTAGTCTGGTGCCCTTTTCCTCTGTCATGCTTTCGATTTTTGAGTTTTGACAATGAGCAGCAGGAACAAATTGAACCCACGTAAACGACAATATAGGCTATAGGCCTGCTATCCGTCAGTTATGCTTAAACCCCGTTTTTTAATGCTGCCTAACAGAACATCCAGCTGAACTATAGTTATGAACACTACTTTAATCATTTCCATAATTAATTTTACGCACATATTTAATTTGCAGGAGTGCAGTGAATCATCAGTTTGTCCCGCACCCGCGAACACATCTCTCTCATCCTGCCCGCTCCCGCAAAGAGCTTTCAAAAGTTGTCCCGCGCCACACTCTTTTGTGTCGGGACCCACGGGTCTACTGAGGGAGTGCAAACCTCTACTTTAGAGCTTTAGAGCAGATAACCACGCTCTCTGCTCTCTGTGTGAGAAGCTCTGATGAACAGGACTTTAGAGCCGCCCTTTCAGATGACCACGCTCTAGAACCACCCTTTCAGATGACCACGCTGTTGTGTCTTTTATTTTTGTTCTGTCTCAAACAGGCCCGGACTTGTCTGATGTCGCGCAGGACTCCAATTCCCAGCATGCCGAGCTGCGCATAAAAGCGGCCACAACCTGTGCGTCATTCTCTGCTTCCTATTCCAAACCTGGTGCAAATGGGAAAATAAGTCAGAGGTCGGAAACTGGGGCTAGATTTTGCTAACAGAGTTGCCCAGTTAGGGGCTCGTCATCACTTTTGTCGTCGCGTTGTAGTTCGTTTGTAGTCCATGTGGCCTTTCATGTCCAACAGTTTTAATGTGAACTTGGGAATTTGCCGTTTTTGTCACTTGAAAGCTGCACATCTTTCTTTCACAAGCGTCTTACACTATATTTTAAGCAAATACAGTCGTTTATTTAGGATTAGTGAGTGTATGTTTTAACCTTTGTTGTGGCATCCGTGTTTGTCACACATTCGACGGCAAAGCACATGAACACTTGCTGTGGGAAAAACAAAGTAGCCACGGGGGTGGTCCTTGTCATTCCGAAGTGCCCTGAATGCACCATGAGAGACTGCAAATGCTCAGCACGAGACTTACGTCACGCCTTCAGCGCTTTATTTAAAAGGGACTGAACCTTGTTTTGTTCTATTATTGTGACTTCTATAAATCTTTTGAAGAGAATTTTCCATGTCCGACCTCTGAATCCACTACACACGCTCTCTGTGTGAGAAGCTCTGATGAACAGGACTTTAGAGCAGCCCTTTCAGATGACCGCGCTCTAGAGCAGCCCTTTCAGATGACCACGCTCTAGAGCAGCCCTTTCAGATGACCACGCTCTAGAGCAGCCCTTTCAGATGACCACGCTCTAGAGCAGCCCTTTCAGATGACCGCGCTCTAGAGCAGCCCTTTCAGATGACCGCGCTCTAGAGCAGCCCTTTCAGATGACCGCGCTCTAGAGCAGCCCTTTCAGATGACCACGCTCTCTGTGTGAGGAGCTCTGATGGCCTAGTAATTCATTCTCAGTTACGTGCATGTTTGTGTGCGTGTGTGTGCGAGTGTGTGCGTGTGTGTGTGCATGTTGTCAGGAAAGCAGACAGGAGGCCACGGGTTGAGTAAAGGTATTTAATCTGATATTAATGAAGAGCGACATGAAGGAGCAGATCCTGTCCTTTATTCATAGTTAGAGCCAACAACAGAACTCAGAGAGGAGAGGAGGAGGAGAGGAGAGGATGAGAAGAGAGGAGAGGAGAGGATGAGAAGAGAGGAGAGGAGAAGAGTGCTAAGATGATGAGTAGAGCAGGTGTGTGTGTGTGTGTGTGTAGAACTGCAGGAGGAAGAGAAGAACAGGAGAGAACCAAGAGGAGGGGTCAGGGGGAGGTGCTCGGGGGGAGGTGGTGGGGTCAGGGGGAGGTGCTCGGGGGGGTGGTGTGGTCAGGAGGAGAGGGGTGTGAGGTCATCAGCTGGTGTCGGGGGAAGGCTCTCTGTGCAGCGCAGCGTTCTTCTTCATGCTGTCCAGGTACTCCTGCTGGGACACGGCCAACACGGACGCCAGGAGGTCATCCTCCTCCCAGTCTGAGACCCCTACACACACACACACACACACAGGGATCAAACACACAATTCCCCCAAGTCTTTATACCACATACATTATGCAGTGTGTGCATGTCTGACCAAGGGCTGTGGGGGACATCTGCAAGATGGTGCAGTAGTCCAGTATGTGTATATATGTGTGTGTATGTGTATGTGTATGTGTATGTGTATATGTGTGTGCATGTCTGTTAGGGCTGTAACGATATGCATATCAAAACCGAAATCGCGACACTCATATCCATGAACCTGTGTCTCGGTGTAAGAAAGCAGAATAGTGACACACCCCTTCTAGTGTTTCCCATAGTGCTTTGCAGCTTACGCGGCCACATAAGCAACACACATCTCCCGCCGTATTAGTATACTTACGGTACATCGTCCAAAAATAAATAAATCAATCACAATTCCGTTGCTTTCATTGTATACTATGCGTGCAAGACAGTGAACAGTCCAACCAGTAGACTATGATAAACTAGCCAACTTTAGTCCAACCAGTAGACTATGATAAACTAGCCAACTATGCTACTTTACAAAATACAAAATATCCAGGCTTTAATCAGACACTGAATTAAAGAGGAAGATTTATAATAGAAATAGTCGGCTATAATCAGACATCTGAATTAAAGAGGGAGATTTATAATAGAAATAGTCGGCTATAATCAGACATCTGAATTAAAGCTGCTGGCTAAATGGTGCAAAGACAACAACCTCCTGCTAAATGTCAGCAAGACCAAGGAGATTGTTGTCAACTTTCAGAGAGGCCACAAACAACTGCCACCACTGTCCATCGACGGAGATGCTGTGGAGAGAGTGAGCAGCACAAAATTTCTGGGGGTGCACATCAGCGACGACCTCTCCTGGACCACCAACACAGCATCACTGGCGAAGAAAGCCCAGCAGCGCCTCTACTTCTTGCGCAAATTGAAGAAGGCAAGTGCCACGCCTCCTGTCATGACTACATTCTACAGAGGGACCATCGAGAGCATCGTCTCCAGCAGCATCACAGTGTGGGGCGGAAGCTGCACAGATCAGAACAGGAAGACCCTCCAGCGCACTGTTAACACAGCTAAGAGGATCATTGGAGCACCACTCCCCTCCCTGCAGGACATTTACACCACCCCGCCTCACCCGCAAAGCACTAATGATTGTCAAGGATACAACCCACCCTGCACACGAACTGTTCAGCCTCCTGCCCTCTGGAAAGCGGTACAGGAGCCTCCGCTCCCGCACCACCAGACTGGCAAGTAGCTTCATCCACCAAGCAATCAGGATGCTGAACACTCTACCCACTCTCCCATCACGGACAGCCCCCCCCACCCACCAGCCAACCAGGAACCTAGGAAACTAGGATCCTGTCTACCAACCCCCCCCCCCCCCCCAGTTACTTCATGTAACTGTTAAGACTATAGAAATATACAACACAACTACCTCTATTTTTTTTTAATATATGTCCTATATTTCTATTTTGATACATACATGTTCTATATTTCAGTCTTGCACTTTAATTTAATGTTTATTGTCTATGGCTATGTCCATAGTATGTCTATGTCTGTATTTAAAGCATGTCTATGTCTGCATGGGAAAGTAAGAAACGAATTTTCAATTCTTTGTATGACCAGTGCATGTAAAGAAATTGACAATAAAAGCCGACTTGACTTGACTTGACTTGACTTGACTAAAGAGGGAGATTTATAATACAAATAGTCGGCTATAATCGTAGGTTCCACTGATTTCACTCCACTAGCGCGTCGCCTAGCAACGCCCCTTAGTTTAGTGAAATCAGTGGAACCTCTGGCAGGGCTGTACGTTCACTTGCACTGGTGCTACAGAGGTTAGACGTTTTTGTAGCACCAGCCACAAATTCTGTAGCACTGGTGCTACAGAGGTTAGAAGTTTTGTAGCACCAGCCACAAATTCTGTAGCATCGATATAAAACCTCTAAAATCTCTAAAAACAATAACAAGTAGGGCAGTTCATCACAGTTCATCAATTGTGGTTGGGATCTAGGCCTACTGCAACTGGATTGATAAAAGGTCATGTAGTTGCAAACATCTCACCTGGCTACATTATGTTTGAGATGAACAAAAGCTATCAGTATGATGTGTTATTTGGGTATCAGGAAGACAGGTATGATATGTTATTTGGGTATCAGGAAGACGGGTCATTCATGGATTTTTTGTTAATTTTTCTTATATGCATTGGTTCATTTATTTTTTAATAAGTAGAAGATATGCTGAACATTTTATTACACTAAGATATGCTGAAGATTTTATTCCACTAAGATTTAATTCTCGTTTAGTTCATATTTTCTAAGTTTTTAGATTAGAGTAGGCCTACATTCAACCTTATTGTCATTGCACGAGTGAAATACCGTTTTATATCTAACCAGTGGTGCAAATGAGTAGGCTAACTGACATGTCAAACAGTGCACCCATGAAATGCATCCCTAGACTGTTCCATACACATAGGCTACAGTAGGTAGCCTACTGAAGACAGCTGCAGGTCTGTGGCTAACGCAGCGCAGTCGTAATGATAGTGTCATGAAGTTCTTTTCGGAACCGATCATGTTCTTGTAGGTTAATCAAGCACTACTAAGCAAGACGAAGATATTTGACAGATAGAAGTGAACGTCCCTGTGGACTTTTTTCTTCAAGGTTTTAGATCTGAATGGTGTTGTTTGGATACTAAGTTGTTCGTTTTAAACTGAACTAAAAGTGCAAAGCAACAAGGCGATTGCCACAAACTTCTACCTCTGCTTGCCTAATCTGAATTCACCTCAGCCCGGTCAGAAGATACTTTTGCTTTAGGCTAAACATAGGTATCACTTGTTCAATTCGCGAGGATCATTTGCAAGGTGTTGTTTTGATTTGGAGTTGGATTGTTTGGATAGGTCTACAAACAAGTAGACATGATTTTTAATTGCGTAGACTGCAACTACCAAGTCGAAATCAAAGTGGCCTTCATCGATTCCCCTCTCACAGAAGTAGCCTATAGCCTACATACGCACTTCAAACAAACAAACAAGCATTTCACAGGGAGCCTACACCGGGCGCGTAACTGAAGCGCTCCGTTCGCAACGCGCAAAAACAGAAGACGGGTCTATTTTTTTTTTTTACGTAGCCTACGCGCCGCTATCACATCTGGTGTAGCCAGTTGCACTGATCACACACACACTGAGACACCGTTAACACACACACTATGAATGCCCAATTTTAGGGTCTGGGCTGCTTCTTTTGAAGCTGGCTGTACATATTTGGTTGTGCTACTGGCTGAGGCTGACTGTTCTTCACCTGTGTCTGTAGTAGCCTAGGCTACTTGCCAAAGACATGTGCACTGGACTGGATTCCCTTCAATAGTAGAGATGCACCGATTGCAATTTTCTGGGCCGATACCGATTTCCGATTTTTCATAGAGTTTGACCTGCCGATACCGATTTTAGCCGATTCCGATTTCATTTCTTCTAACCATTTTACAGCACACACACAAATAGTTATTTTCTATCTTTTCTTTGATAGAACATGTTAATATAGACGTGTAATCAACTTATCAATGATGAAATGGCTGTTAAAAAAAATGGAACCGGTGAGCAGACAGATTCTTTTTCAAGTCTAACTTCAGATGCAGTAGGCTATCAAATTAAGTTAAGTTATGGAACACCCATTTTATTCTTCTCACATCCAATATCCAACTAAAGATTTAAGAACAATTTTCATGATACCTTTGAACATGCTACCATGTTAACATATTTTCATATGCATTGATGAATTTATGGGAGGGCGAGGGAAAAGTGGTAGCAGCCTAGGCTATCACCAAACACAGGGGAGAAGTGCTAATAGCGATTAGGTGCTCCACCATATGAAAACAGTGCACGTCTGTTTTGCGGTGAAAAAATTAAATCCAAATTCCGGTTAAATGCATCAATTAGGCTATAGAAACTTTCAGAGACGGCTGATTCAGTATTCAGAGCATCAGTTTTCTTCATTGTAGGCTACTATGTCAAAAGCAACTTTAACGTTTGTTTGCCTTTCTAATAGGCTATCGTTTGTTCACTTTCACGACATCCACTTCTCAATCTGCTAGACTAGGGTATTTTAAGGCATAGCCCTAGTCTACGTGCAGTAAATAGTTAGAGTATTTTTTTTTCAGTGGAGTAGAACTACTAGGGCTACTGTATGTCGCTGCTTGTTGACATCTTTGATTATTTTTAATGTCGCAGTCGTTTATCTCCGTTCAGCAGGCTTGTGGTTCAGCTGTGGGCACGCAATTAGCGGCAGTGACGGGCGGTGATGAGCGATGTTTACGTAGCCTAATGAAGTGACAGCTTAGTAAATTCCACGCAGTAGGCCAATGGTAAAGCACAGCGTTTGCTGCATAGAAAAACTCAGTAGCCTATTAGCGCTTTCTTTGTAGCCCTACATCCAGCCCTGAGTGTTGGCCTGGTTGCTAGCTTCTTCAAACTTTGCAAACTCAGCTGGGTGTTGTTACAATTGCGGCGCACGAGTGTATTTGACCGGCATAAAATCGGCATGTCTCAGACTGACCGGCCGGTCGCCGGTCATGGCCGATCACGTGAAAATCGGCCGATTCCGGTCACCAGCCGATCTATCGGTGCATCTCTATTCAATAGTTTTTTCAAAGGTAGACTAAGCTATTTAAATATTGTAATAGGCCTATTAACTTAGGCATCTATTGTCCCATAGCACAGCAAATCAAAGGTAATCCACTAATTTACATTTTGCACACCAGTTATATTTAAACCAACCAAAGATTGACTGAAACATTGTAAACCATTGACTTGTTTTAAAAAAATTGTATGGGAAAAGTTAAACCCCCTCCTCGCATGTTCCTGCTGAAAAACTGCTGGTTTCATCTCAAGCACGCACATATTATGAATACACTTACAGATGCGTTTTTTTTATGTAGCCAGTCACCGACATTCAAAAAAAAATATGCGGTTATATTTCACAACTTTTGTAAAGTACTGGGAAAGGCTGGCAAGCAAGCTGCAGCTAACTTAGACAGATATTTACTTAGGCTAGGCCAGCAAAACACGCTGGAGAGATGCATACAGATCAACTTAATGTGCATTTTCCTCCTGATTGAGAAAACGTTTGTTTTCTTTTTCTGTCGGTCGGTGGTTCCTTCATAAATTGCGCAGCAAATTATCAGATGAGTGACAGAAGCACCATGCATAATTTAACCAGCAGTCTTCACGTCCATAGTTTGTGAAACGATGCTGCGTCCGAGCAAAGATTCTAGAAGCCCAGCGCAACTCCAAAAAGGAGGACAAATGAGCGTCCGGCTTGAGGCTGCGCTGGACAGGACTTTTAAACTGTCCGGCCTAAATCCGAATGTATGCCACCCTATCGCTAACTGGCTTACCCAGCTCTTTCTCCCGCTCGCGTAGGCTACCTAGGCCTACATATCTCTCAGGCCTCGGCTATATACCACGAAAACGTAAGGCATATTTTTACATATTCTTACCATTTTCACACCTTTAACGACACCCGTGAAAACATCTTCACTCTGCAACCACTACACTTCCTTCAGTAGCCTTATAGTCACTTATACAATTCCGTTTTCAAAATACACGAAACCAGATGGAGACATTTCACTCGCTCTCTCACACTCGCCGGCGGTCCCATACACAAATTTAATACCTCCTTTTCGAAAATTCAAGACATTCCAGACAATTTAAGACTTTTTTAGGCCTTAAAAACCGAAAGTTGTATTTAAGACTTTTTAAGGACCCGCGGGAACCCTGCAGTAGAAGGTAATTGCTGTAGCCTCCCTGTCAGTCTCACACGCATGCATTGTATTGCCATAAGCAAAACTGTATCGCACCAGTGCTACGTTGGTAAATCATCCATCGCACAAACTCATTTTTTTGTAGCATGTGCGACATATATGTCGCACTGTACAGCCCTGACCTACGGCCTCTCGGGGCTCATTACTTAAATATAATATATATTGAAGTCGGTGTATCGTTACAGCCCTAATGTGTGTGTTTGTGTGTGTGTGTGTGTCTGACCGACCGAAGGCTGTGGGGAATATCTGCATAATGGTGCGGTGTGTGTGTGTGTGTGTGTGTGTGTGTGTGTGTGTGTGTGCATAAGTATAAGTATAAGTATATATACTCTTTTGATCCCGTGAGGGAAATTTGGTCTCTGCATTTATCCCAATCTGTGAATTAGTGAAACACACACAGCACACAGTGAACACACAGTGAGGTGAAGCACACACTAATCCCAGCGCAGTGAGCTGCCTGCAACAACAGCGGCGCTCGGGGAGCAGTAAGGGGTTAGGTGCCTTGCTCAAGGGCACTTCAGCCGTGCCTACTGGTCGGGGTTCGAACCGGCAACCCTCCGGTTACAGGTCCGAAGTACTAACCAGTAGGCCATTAGGCCTGTGTGTGTGTGTGTGTGTGTGTGTGTGTGTGTGTGTGTGTGTGTGTGTGTGTGTGTGTGTGTGTGTGTGTGTGTGTGTGTGTGTGTGTGTGTGTGTGTGTGTGTGTGAGTGAGTGAGTGAGTGAGTGTGACTGACCGAAGGCTGTGGGGGACATCTGCATAATGGTGCGGTGTGTGTGTGATTGACCGAAGGCTGTGGGGGATATCTGCATAATGGTGCGGTGTGTGTGTGTGTGTGTGTGTGTGTGTGACTGACTGAAGGCTGTGGGGGATATCTGCATAATGGTGCGGTGCGGTGTGTGTGTGTGTGACTGAGCGAAGGCTGTGGGGGACATTTGCATAATGGTGCGGTGTGTGTGTGTGTGACTGACCGAAGGCTGTGGGGGACATCTGCATAATGGTGCGGTGTGTGTGTGTGTGTGTGTGTGTGTGTGTGTGTGTGTGTGACTGTGACTGACCGAAGGCTGTGGGGGACATCTGCATAATGGTGCGGTAGTCCAGTGTGGGGTAGAGAGACACCCGTGATGATGAGGAGGAGGAGGAGGAGGAGGAAGAACGCTCCTGGGGCATGTACAACTGGCTGCTGGGTCCTACACACACACACACGCACGCACACGCGCACACACACATGCACGCACACACACACGCACAAAGACAATTCTATTCAGTCAACTGTAAGTGTAGCACATGTGTGTACATAGCGGTCATTCATTTATGAGCAAATGAACTTGATGACCTCGGAATAAAGCAAGATGTTTTATGGATGACTCGGAATAGCCAGATGTGTTATGGATGACTACAGTAGTCCATCACAAGTCTGTTATGTGCAGCTGTGCTACTACACATCATTAAAGGATAATTCCGGTATTTAGCACTTTGAGTCCCTTTTCTGGTTTGTTTTGGATGATCTAGAGTGGTGGACACCGAAATTTTAACGATGGGTCCTGTCTCGACTTTGACTCATTTTTAATTGCCTTTGACTGGCTGGCTATGGGCATGCGCAAACACGTCCTTAAAACAACCCTTAACGTTCGTTTTTAAAACTGTGCAACTCCCCGAGTGGTTAGTGGTGGTGTTCATTGATTATTAAAACAAATAGATCAGCGCAATATATGATTTCAATCCGTGTTATTTTCTATTGTGGAACTATTTTTTCAGATACCTCACAACCGTGTATAAACTTCTGCTCAATATTTGAGTCTGAAGCATAGACAGTAAAAGAAGGTCTCGGGGGGGAAACACTACAACCGTAAACAGACCCCCTTTCCGTTTCTGTAGCGCAGTGATATCAAGGAGTAATGAGTCTTCCAACAGAAATCAATGGTTTTACAAAATGGCAAATAAAACACGACAGAAAATGTATTTCGCTACGCTACTTGTTTTTAAGTTAGTTCAGACTA
>NC_055960.1:39204102-39221602 GCF_018492685.1 Alosa sapidissima
AACTTGGCAGCGGGGTCGTTAGGAGAGAGAGCGGGGGGGCGAAGGCTGCATGTGTAAAAAGCTCAAAAGGATTTGATCTCATTTAAATAGTCGCTAGAACATAGAACATTATTGTGTGTCGGCCCGCCACAGATTAGTCAACCTATGGGAAACACTGTATGGAATGTTCTAATTTTTTATTAGAACTAGAGTTTTATGGTGTGTCTTAAGGGGTTCTATGAATGAAGAGTTCTATGGGATGTTCTAAAGAGTTCTGTGGTGTGTTTTCAGGGGTTCTGTGAATGTTCTAGAGCAGGGGTTCTTAACTGGTCCGGCTTTGGGACCCACAATTTCACATGTCCACAAGTTGCGGCCCATATATATATTTAGCCGTTCAAGCCAACGGATACGGCGAGCTACATGGTAAGACACGCAAAGCGCCTGGAGGCCGTTAGTTTTGATGTGTGTGTGTGTGTGTGTGTGTGGTACATGGTAAGACACGCAAAGCGCCTGGAGGCGGACCGGAACTTTTGTGAAGCCTTCAACTCCTGATGTCACCTTTCAAAACACTCGGCAGGTTTGTTTTTGACAGGGTGCTTAGTTTCTATGTGGCATTTTAGTTTTGATGGTTTCATGCTCCCATGTGCCACCAATACACTGCACACCACACACACGCACGCACACACACACACACACACACACAGGGGCACCTGCAGGAATTAATGCTATGGTACGCACACCCATCACCCCCCCCCCCCCCCCCAAAAAAAAAAAACGTTCACGCATGGACAGTATTTTTCCTTTAGGTTCGTGCATACATAGCATAACATCCACATGCAATAATGCAACAACAATGTCTACAATTACCTATTCATTTGGGCAACTTTATACATCCCTATACAGGCTAAAGCTACCTTTAGTTGTGTTATAGCGTACTGTAACGTCTGGCTTTAAACAGCTGTAATGCAGTCGTTCTGACAAGCACACCAATTGCTTAGCCAACCTTGTTCTTGCCCATGTTGAATAGCTCCTCTAGCGTTGCTGCCTCCATCCTTTCTGTTTTCGTTGTTTAAACTTGTGATCTCCATGATGAGTATTGAGTTAGTGAATTAGCTCAACATTGTGTGCTGATAACCATATAGAAAGCCGAGTAAAAGAAAACAAGTAGCCTATGCGTGCCTGCGTGCGTATTCTCTCCTGCTCAAACATGTGTGCGTGTTAATTTTGATAAGTGTTCACTAACTTTACTTAATAGAAAATTATAAATAGCCTGATGGCATGCAACTAATGGGATGCTGTGCATAGTTGGAAAGGTATGGTAGGCCAATATGGTGTGAATATACACACACACAAGGTAAATTTTCTCTTGTTGTTGAGTGATGGTATGCACAGTGCGTACGGACGTACACCTGCAGGCGCGCCTGCATACACACACACACACAGGGTTTCTGTCCCATTTTGACCCATTAGATCTGAAAGGTCTGATATCAGATCTGATAAGGTAGCATTTGAAATATGCGCAGGGGGGCACACAAGCTCCGCAACCCACCCTGAACGGTTCCACAACCCACCCTGAACGGTTTCCCAACCCACCCTGAACGGTTCCGCGACCCACCAGTTAAGAAACACTGGGCTAGAGAGTTCTATAGTGTGTTTTGAAGGGTTGCATGAAAGTTCTAAAGAGTTGTGTGGTGTGTTTTGAAGGGTTCTATGGGATGTTCTATAGTGTGTTTTGAAGGACACCTACTCCTGGTACACCTGCACAGCCGCGCACACGCACGCACGCACAAAGCTTTGTGTTGAGGGTCACCTACCCCAGTACACGTACACACACACACACACACACACACACACACACACACACACACACACACACCTACCCCTGGTACACACGTACACACACACACACCTACCCCTGGTATACAGACACACACACACACACACACACACACACACATACACATACACATACACATACACCTACCCCTGGTTTGAAGGCTGGGAGGCCCAACCCCACACCGATGGTGGCCTTGTTAGGGTTCACCACGGAGTTGTAGTGGATGTTGCCATGGTAACTGACTCGGATTGGTTCATCATTGTTCTGGTAGATACCATGGAATGTGTTTATAGGCTCTGGAACAGGAAGCAGAAAACAGAATCACCTCCTATTTCCAGAAAGGGCTTACAAGGCAAGGCAGCTGTGCTTATGCTCTACAATCCATTACAGCAAACTATTAGTTCTTGTGTGTGTTTGTATGCGTGTTTGTATGCTTGTCTGTGTGTGTGTGTGTGTGTGTGTGTGCGCGCGCATGTGTGTGCGTGTGTTATACTGATACACCTCCATTGGTCGGTTGTACATCTCTGCCGTGTGTGTGTGTGTGTGTGCGCGTGTGTAGGTGTGTGCGTGTGTAGGTGTGTGCGTGCGCGTTACCTATGCTGTACTGACACACCTCCACTGGCCGGTTGTACATCTCTGCCGTGTGTGTGTGTGTGTGTGCGCGCGCGTGTGTGTGTGCGCGTGTGTAGGTGTGTGCGTGCGCGTTACCTATGCTGTACTGATACACCTCCACTGGCCGGTTGTTCATCTCTGCCGTGTGTGTGTGTGTGTGTGTGTGTGTGTAGGTGTGTGTGTGCGCGTTACCTATGCTGTACTGATACACCTCCACTGGCCGGTTGTACATCTCGGCCATGGCCTGCATCTCGATGTGGTTGCCATGGCAGTTGCTCTTTCTCTTTCGGTTGATGTAGGTGGTGAAGTCCTCGGTGACGTAGCTGGAGAAGTATTCTTCATTCTTCACCTAAACACACACACACGCACGCACGCACGCACGCACGCACGCACACACACACACACACACACACACACACACACACACACACACACACACACACACAGACACAGACACAGACACAGACAGACACACACACACACACACAGACACAGACAGACAGACACACACACACACACAGACAGACAAACAGACACAGACACAGACACAGACAAACAGACACACACACACACACACACACAGACACAGACACAGACAGACAGACAAACAGACACACACACACACACACACAGACAGACACAGACACAGACAGACAGACAAACAGACACAGACACACACACACACACACAGACAGACACACACACACAGACAGACACACAGACACACACACAGACAGACACACACACACAGACAGACACACAGACACACACACAAACACAGACACAGACAGACACACACACACACACACACACACAGACAGACACACACGGGTGACATTGCTGGAGGTAGTCCACATTTTTCACCTGCACACACCTGTGTGTGTGTGTGCGTGTGTACAGTATGTGTGTGTGTATGTTCCTGCTGATAGCGTACCAGGTAGTCCATACAGTGTTTCCGCACCACATCGTGCATATCCTGGTCCCCGTACACCTGGTCAGCTACGAGATGGATGGACACAAGACAACCAATGAACCAGAGACACCTCATATTGCATCACACCTCATATTGCATCACACCTCATATTACATTAGACCTCATATTACATCACACCTCATATTACATTAGACCTCATATTACATCACACCTCATATTGCATCACACCTCATATTGCATCAAATTAATTATACCTCATATTAATCATATCAATCACACTTCATATCAATCATACTTTATATCAATCACACTTCATATCAATCACACTTCATATTAATCACACTTCATATTAAATCACACTTCATATTGATCATGCCTCATATTGATCACACTTCAAATCAATCACACTTCATATTGATCATGCCTCATATCAATCACGCCTCATATTGATCATGCCTCATATTGATCACACACTTCATATCAATCACACTTCACATCAATCACACTTCACATCAATCACGCTTCATATTGATCATGCCTCATATCAATCACGCCTCATATTGATCATGCCTCATATTGATCACACTTCATATCGATCACACTTCATATTGATCATGCCTCATATCGATCACACTTCATATCAATCACACTTCATATCAATCACACTTCATATCAATCACACTTCATATTGATCTGATCATGCCTCATATTGATCATACTTCATATCAATCACACTTCATATCAATCACACTTCATATTGATCATGCCTCATATCAATCACACTTCACATCAATCACACTTCACATCAATCACGCTTCATATTGATCATGCCTCATATCAATCACGCCTCATATTGATCATGCCTCATATTGATCAAACTTCATATCGATCACACTTCATATTGATCATGCCTCATATCGATCACACTTCATATCAATCACACTTCATATCAATCACACTTCATATCAATCACACTTCATATTGATCTGATCATGCCTCATATTGATCATACTTCATATCAATCACACTTCATATCAATCACACTTCATATTGATCATGCCTCATATCAATCACGCCTCATATTGATCATGCCTCATATTGATCATGCCTCATATTGATCACACTTCATATCAATCACACTTCATATTGATCATGCCTCATATCAATCACACTTCATATCAATCACACTTCATATCAATCACACTTCATATTGATTACACTTCATATTGATTAGGGTTGGGTATCGTTTGAATTTGAACGATTCCGATTCCAATTCCGATTTCTTATTTCGATTCCGGTTCCTAACGATTCTCAATTCCGATTTTTTTTAAGAGGCAGGGTCAAAAAAAGTTTAGGATATTTTAAATGAGCTAGCTAACCAACGGTCTTTCTCAGGGTATCTGCACATTTTCCAAGTGCAAATTTAAAGACTTTTAAGACCTTTTCAAGACATCTAAAAGAAACTTAAGACTATACCACGGCAAAAAGATATATATGACTGTTTATGCGATAGTGTTTTTCCCTACTAATTTTAACATCCACCCCATTTTGGATGTCTTCAGAAGTTACCAAATATATTTTGGCGAAAGAAAAATAATTGTGTGTGAATTACCTTCAAAGCTATAAATGGCCAATTTTAGGGTCTGGGCTGCTTGCTTTTGAAGCTGGCTGTACATATTTGGTTTTGCTTACTGCTGAGGCTGACTGTTTTTCACCTGTGTCTGTAGTAGCCTAGGCTACTTGCCAAAGACATGTGCACTGGACTGGATTCCCTTCAATATTTTTTTCAAAGTTAGACTAAGCTGTTTACATATTTTAATAAGCCTACTTTATATAATTTACTATGTGCATCTATTGTCCAATATGCAGCACAGCAAATTAAAGTTAATCCACTACTTTACATTTTGCATACCAGTTGTATCTAAACCAACCAAGCAAAACTTGTTTTAAATTAATTAAGAGACAGGTCCTCCTCGCATGATCCTGCTGAAAACGGCTGGTTTCATCTCAAGCACGCACGTATTATGAACGCACGTATTTTTTTTTGATGTAGCAGTCGTCGACATTCAAAAAATATGCGGTTATATTTCACAACTTTTGCTAAGTAGGCCTAGCCTACTGGGAAACGCTGGCAAGCAAGCTGCTGGCAGATATTACAGGTAGGCTATTATCACTTAGACAGATATTTTCTTCCCTAGGCTAGGCCAGCAACACACGCTGGAAAGATGTAAACAGATCAACTTAACATATACAGTATTTCCTCCTGATTGCGAAGCACTGCACATAATTTGACCAGCAGTCTTCGCGTCCATAGTTTGTGAAACGATGCTGCGTCCGAGCAAAGACTTTAGATGCCAAGCGCAACTCCAAAAAGGAGAACAAATGAGCGTCTGGCTTCAGGCTGCGCCGGACAGGGCTTTTAAAATCCATATGTCCGGCCTAAATTCGAACATATGGCCAACCTATCGCTCTTTCTCCCGCTCATTCTACCGTAGGCTCCCTCATTCCACGTAGGCTACCTGTATATCTCTCTGGCCTCAGCTACACCACCAAAACATCAGGCATATTATTTTGTACATAGGCCGTATTATTACCGTTTTCACACCTTTAACCAAACCCGTGAAAAACATCTTCACTCTGCAACCACTACACTTCCTCCCGTAGCCTAATATAGCCTAGTCACTTATACAATTGCGTTTTAAATACACGAAACTGGATGGAGACATCACTCGCTCTCTTGCACTCGCTGGCGGTCCCATACGCACATTTAATACCTCTCTTTCGAAAATTCAGTTGTATTTAAGACTATTTAAGGATCCGCGGGAACCCTGCTTTCTGAATTAAATAGTCTGACCTTCAACATGAATTTTAATTCTATGAACTATGCGCTTCTTCGTTGGTGTTCAGCCGATTCTCCTTCCGGTCGGCGGACTGGGAATCGAAACTAGGAATCGAAATTTAAACTTTTGAATGATTCCGGGAAAATCGCAAAGATAGTCCCGGTTCCAACCAATACTCGATATTCAATACCCAAGCCTACTATTGATCACGCCTAATATTGATCATGCCTCATATTGATCATGCCTCGTATTGATCATGCCTCATATTGATCATGCCTAATATTGATCATGCCGCATATTGATCATGCCTAATATTGATCATGCCTATTATTGATCATGCCTCATATTGATCATGCCTAATATTGATCATGTCTATTATTGATCATGCCTCATATTGATCCTACTTCATATTAATCACACTTCATATTGATCATGCCTAGTATTGATCATGCCTCATATTGATCAAGCCTAATATTGATCATGCCTCATATTGATCATGCCTCATATTGATCATGCCTCATATTGATCCTACTTCATATTAATCACACTTCATATTGATCACACTTCATATTAATCACACCTAATATTGATCATGCCTCATATTAATCACACTTCATATTTATCACACTTCATATTAATCACGCCTAATATTGATCATGCCTCATATTGATCCTACTTCATATTAATCACACTTCATATTGATCACACTTCATATTGATCACACTTCATATTGATCACACTTCATATTAATCACACTTCATATTGATCACGCCTAATATTGATCATGCCTCATATTGATCCTACTTCATATTAATCACACTTCATATTGATCACGCCTCATATTGATCCTACTTCATATTAATCACACTTCATATTGATCACACTTCATATTAATCACACTTCATTTTAATCACACTTCATATTAATCACACTTCATATTAATCACACTTCATATTAATCACACTTCATATTGATCACGCCTAATATTGATCATGCCTCATATTGATCCTACTTCATATTAATCACACTTCATATTGATCACACTTCATATTAATCACACTTCATATTAATCACACTTCATATTAATCACACTTCATATTAATCACACTTCATATTGATCACGCCTCATATTGATCATGCCTCATATTGATCATGCCTCATATCGATCACACTTTATATCGATCACACTTCATATTGATCATGCCTCATATTGATCACACTTCATATTGATCATGCCTCATATTGATCATACTGCACATTTCTCAAGAGTAAACCAAAATGATGTAGCGATGTAGATGCAATATGCCTCAGGCCCCAAGAAGGTGTGTGTGTGTGTGTGTGTGTGTGTGTGTGTGTGTGTGTGTGGTGTGTGTGTCTGTGTGGTGTGTGTGTGGTGTGTGTGTGTGTGTTATGGCTTACCCACTGCTCTGAAGAGACAGGCTCCATCTTCCTTCATCTTCTTGATGACAAAGCCTTTCTTCTTCAGAGCCTTTTCAAACCACTGCTCCTGCTTCAACACAACACACACACACACAACACACGAGTCAGACACACACCCATCAGCACACACACACACCAACACACACACACACACACACCATCAACACAGGCAACCTCAACTAATACAAACCACTGGCTCCTCAACCAGTGGCAGCCAGAATTGTTCAACAGGGTGGACTTTTGGGAAGAAGGGTGGGCCACTATTTTTCACTTTCAAATTTCTGCCAAACATCCGTAAACATCCTTTTAAAGCTTCTTTAGTTCACCTGTAAAGGTTATAGTGAATTTTAGGTTCATCCTGAAATTTCACCCGAAAGCCGAATATCCCTGACTTTTTGTGAGCAGTGTATGAGCATGAAGGATTGGTTACTTTTAACCACATTTGATGTGATTCTTTAAATGCAATGCGATAGATCATCTTGAAGTAAATGTTTTCAATAGTTTGATTTGAACTTGGCTTGGGGTAATGATGGTGATAACAGCAGACTCATCAGAACATCCTCCATGTAGCCTATTTGATGTTTTTTATTACACACTTGCACATGGACTGTACACACACTGCACTTTTTATTCTCTCTTGCTATTCATTAAAATATTTCTTGATCTTTCTTTCTTCACAAGTTTGCACAGAAAAAGCTGAACACCAATCGAAATATGTATGTGACAAATAAACCTCCTTGTGTCCTTGTATCCTTGGGAGAACCCAGACTGACCTGTTATCAATTGAGATCTGAGAAGTCGTCTGGTCTAAACAGCAGCATTGCCAGCCTGGTACTTTGTGCCGCCAGCGTAATACAAGCCGGCATATTGGACTGAGTTGGACTAAGTTAACACGGACTTTTATTATTATTTATTTATTTTATTACTTGTTAATTTTTGTTTGTTGTCTGTCTTGTATGTCTAGCGTTAGGTGTCTCGGGTACGCTGGCGATTACGCCGCTCCATCAGCCATCTTTTGTCTTGTGTGTCAATTGTTATTTTGTATTTGTTATATTTGTTTGTTTGTCTTGATGTCACGGGAACGCTGGCGACTACGCCGCTCCGTCCAGCATCTTTTGTCTTACGTGTAAATGTCTAGTGTGTAAAGCGACCTTGGGTACTTTGAAAGGCGCTATGTAACAAATAAAATGTATTATTATTATTATTATTATTATTATATTGAGGAGCCAGGAGGCGGAACCAAATAGCAACATGAAGTGTGACTGTATTATTGGGCATGAGGAGTATCACATGGGAATAGGGCTGTCCAGGGTATCTGCACATTTTCCAAGTGCAAATTTAAAGACTTTTAAGACCTTTTCAAGACATCTAAATAGAAAAATTAAGACTATACCATGGCAAAAAAGATACAACTTAAAACTGTTCTATGCAATAGTTTTTTTCCTACTAATTTTAACTTCCTACTTAATTTGGGATGTCTACAGAAGTTACCAAATATATTTTGGTGAAAGAAAATAATTGTGTGTGAATTACCTTCACAGCTATGAATGCCCAATTTTAGGGTCTGGGCTGCTTCTTTTGAAGCTGGCTGTACATATTTGGTTGTGCTACTGGCTGAGGCTGACTGTTCTTCACCTGTGTCTGTAGTAGCCTAGGCTACTTGCCAAAGACATGTTTACTGGACTGGATTCCCTTCAATAGTTTTTTCAAAGGTAGACTAAGCTATTTAAATATTGTAATAGGCCTATTAACTTAGGCATCTATTGTCCCATAGCACACCAAATCAAAGGTAATCCACTAATTTACATTTTGCACACCAGTTGTATTTAAACCAACCAAAGATTGACTGAAACATTGTAAACCATTGACTTGTTTTTAAAAAATGTATGGGAAAAGTTAAACCCCCTCCTCGCATATTCCTGCTGAAAAACTGCTGGTTTCATCTCAAGCACGCACATATTATGAATACACTTACCGATGCGTTTTTTTTTATGTATCCAGTCGCCGACATTCAAAAAAAAAATGCGGTTATATTTCACAACTTTTGTGAAGTACTGGGAAAGGCTGGCAAGCAAGCTGCAGCTAACTTAGACAGCTATTTACTTAGGCTAGGCCAGCAAAACACGCTGGAGAGATGCATACAGATCAACTTAATGTGCATTTTCCTCCTGATTGAGAAAACGTTTGTGTTCTTTTTCTGTCGGTCGGTGGTTCCTTCATAAATTGCGCAGCAAATTATCAGATGAGTGACAGAAGCACCATGCATAATTTAACCAGCAGTCTTCACGTCCATAGTTTGTGAAACGATGCTGCGTCCGAGCAAGGATTCTAGAAGCCCAGCGCAACTCCAAAAAGGAGGACAAATGAGCGTCCGGCTTGAGGCTGCGCTGGACAGGACTTTTAAACTGTCCGGCCTAAATCCGAATGTATGCCACCCTATCGCTAACTGGCTTACCCAGCTCTTTCTCCCGCTCGCGTAGGCTACCTAGGCCTACATATCTCTCAGGCCTCGGCTATATACCACGAAAACGTCAGGCATATTTTTACATATTCTTACCATTTTCACACCTTTAACGACACCCGTGAAAAACATCTTCACTCTGCAACCACTACACTTCCTTCAGTAGCCTTATAGTCACTTATACAATTCCGTTTTCAAAATACACGAAACCAGATGGAGACATTTCACTCGCGCTCTCACACTCGCCGGCGGTCCCATACACAAATTTAATACCTCCTTTTCGAAAATTCAAGACATTCCAGACAATTTAAGACTTTTTTAGGCCTTAAAAACCGAAAGTTGTATTTAAGACTTTTTAAGGACCCGCGGGAACCCTGTGTCACTTTACGTTCGAAAATCGATTGCACAATCGATTGGACCAAACAACACAAGTTTCGAAAACTAAAATATGGAATCGATTTTAACCAGATATGTACACTATTAATTTTTAACAAATTAAACAAATAAAAAGGATAGATGTAACAAAATTCACAAACAAGAATATAAGAATATAAAAGAATTCTGAAGTGCAGTAAGCATTGCGAAATCCCACCAATTTTACGCACCGGAAACGGCTGTTTCAATCAGCTACTGTGCTGCTCGTGTTTTGCCAAAAATCAACCTGTGCGACATGAGAGAGACGAGTGATAGGCCCTAATAACATGAGGAGTTCCATGTGGAAGTAGGCCTACTTCGGATTTTTGGTATATCAAACTATGGAGAAGAACAAAGTGGTAGGCTATGCAAACTGTGCAATCGAGTTCTACGTAGGCTAAATTTGTTTGACATTTCTAATCGTAAACACAGACACAGCTACGTTGAAGCCTGCAGCAGTACTGCAGGCACGAAACTTCACGGCATCATCAGAAATATTGCTGGCTTGCGTCTACAAGCGCCCTCTTTACGTTCGTCCTAATGCCTGTTAGTTGTTTGTGAATTGACCTATATTTGCCGTTGAAAATGGAAACGTCTTTAGACATGAAACATCGATTTTACAATCGATTCAATTAACACTTATGTCTCAAAAATCGAACAGGATTTTTTCACAAAAGTGACAGCCCTACATGGGAATGAACTTTTGACAACTGAAAATAAAATGTGATACAATGAACAGAAAGCCTCTTCAATGTGCTTAATTGCCATGTAGGCTAGCCTGTTAATCAATGTGCTTAATCGCCATGTAGGCTAGCCTGTTAATCAATGTGCTTAATCGCCATGTAGGCTAGCCTGTTAATCAAATTAATGTAGGAAAATAAAGTTGTGTATCACTTAGTGCTTGTAACGTTGCTATAACCTGAAGATGAATCAGATGTAGCTACAGTTATGTTGGCCATTCATCTACAAATGCTTTGCTCATGGATGCCAGAAACCGCGTATTATACTGACAGTTTGTAAGGTCGCATGTTTTGGGCCAGGTCCATAGGCTATAGGCTACAACAAAGTGTTTCTGGAGGGAATGTTGAATTTAGTCAGACCTGTGTGATAATAGAATAGGGCAAGGCTATCTCCATCTCTAACTAGCTCATATCGAGAAGTTTGTTTGTTTGTTTAATTTAAGGCCATTTCCGCAACTAAGGCTATTTAATGGCCAGAGCACTGTGTGTTACAGAAATGTAAATATGTTTTTTTAAATCTATGCTAATAAGATATTCTAAAACCTTCAAAGGTGGGACCTTACTAAAAACATCAGCTATAGAATTTTGATGATAAAATTGTTGTCTTTTGGTTCTCAAGGCAGGGCAGATCAAAATATCTCACTGACAGAGGCATTTTGCAAAATTGGCATAATGGAGAGTCTTCATCACTCAATAGAAAGCTATGAGTGAGTCTTGAATGTCCTATACGACATCTGGTATAGACTATTTGATCGTGTCTGGATTGAAAAGAAAAAAATAGTCTCTTCCTTACAGTAGGATGGATTTCATATAGCTTATTGTTGGTGCATTGGTCCCATTCAGATTGCCACTTATCTGTGATGTAAGAGTTCAATATAGGTTTAAGGTCTGAGGCAGGGATTTGACATTCTGTGAGTTCTTCGTTAAGGGCTTGCTTAGCAGCACTGTCCGCTTTCTCATTTCCTCTCAGACCAACATGGCCTGGGACCCAACAAAAAACTACATTCAAGTTCTGGTCCTTTAGTCTTTCTAGTTTATCAAGGATGTTGACAATAATAGGATGGTCAGTTTTTAAGGATTCCAATGCCTGGAGACATGATCTAGAGTCTGTAAAAATGAAAGACTTGTTGTTTAGTCTGATCTATATATTCAAGTGCCAAATATAAGGCACGAGCCTCAGCCGTAAAAATAGAACACATTCCTGGTATTCGTAGTCCACACTGATTCTGTCCAACTACCATTGCTGAAGACACACAGTTATCCACTCTGGAACCATCAGTATAAATGGGAATGTGGGAGGGGAAGCGACATCGCACGTCCATATACTGCTGCTGGTACTCATTTGGGTGGGTTCTTGATTTCTTCCTGTGACTTAAATCCTTAACAATTTCAGGTTGTCTCAAATTCCACGGGGGAATAGAGCAAAAGTGAGTGTGTTACACGGTCCATGTTGATGTTCAGATCCTCAAGGTCTTATTCAGATTCCAAAAGGACTGATATACTTTGGTCTAGCTTCATACAACGGCAGTTGCTGTGGCTGAAAAACTGTTGAGTCGGCTGGGTTATCTTTGCATGCTTTAAGCTTGCTCATATCGAGAAGAATGCATGACGGAAAGAATGATGGACTAACTATGGATAACTGGATAACTTGTAGACCATAAAGGTAAGAGTTCATAGTCCTCACATTTAGCTGTGTGTGCTTGTTTGGCTGCATAGCATGCTAGTTAGCTGTGCTTGCTTGTTGGGCTGCATAGCATGCTAGTTTGTTTGTTAAACAGTGACATTAAGCTATGTTCGCTTAGATGTTATGTAGCTAACAGTAGTTATAATGTGATAATGTAAAAGCTTGCTAGGACAGACGCTCAAGGACTTCATGCTGTGTTTTATCGCTGGATTTTAGGATAGCCTATATGGCAACCGATTGCATTTCAACCTACACTCAACTCTAGCAGGCGTTAAAGCTGCAGTTGGCAAGTCTGACAGATTGAGGGGACTTAGCCAACTCTCATGCCCCTCCCCTACTACCACCGAACACCCCCTCATCGAGTTTGTGCTCGTCAGTGCGCACCAGACTGCACCAGACTGTGATTGACAGGCAGATCTCACACAGCCCTGCTCTGATTGGACCAGAAGAACCGGGAGCTGTGGATTTTTGCAAAACAAATAATAGGCTCTAAGTGGAGGTAGAAGTGTGGTTTTTTTTCTAAAAACTGGATAATTTATCTTGTTCTGTCAAAGCATAGTGTCTGTTTCAGTGAATATGATCAAAAAAATCTTGCCAACTGCAGCTTTAACTAGTGTCAATTCAAAGACCTGTTATTTCCATTTTGTTTTTTATTAGACTAGCCAGTATCTATGCTGTTTTCATTGACAGCAAGAGTGCGCTTCATTCGTTGTTTTAAAGGTACACTATGCAAGATTTTCACCCTTACGAAGCCAATTTGATGGTAAACGAACGTGTGATACTGGTGAATCGTTTCACCTAGTATAGCTATACAGCATAGACGTAGTGAGTCGCTACCAAGAAAACCAGCCTTGCAACTTCAAGAAAGGTGGCCCGACAAATCTCGCAATAATCATGAAACATCAGCCTACCTTGTCAGTAGATATTAATCCTTCACCTCCACAACAAAAGCATTTTCATTGTGTACAGGGGGGACAAGTCACGAGAAGTTTGCTATTTACAACAGCAGAGTAAAATATACATATATCGTGACCCTACAGGGAGCTCTATAGTCGCCAAAAATATCTAAACCTGTATAGTGTACCTTACAATAACATTGTTTGTTGCTTCTACCCGCGTTTTCAGAATCAGCTTTATTGGCCAGGTTTGCGTAAACAAACAAGGAATTTGACTCTGGTCTTTGCTCTCAAAGTACAGCACTCACTTAACATAGAAGAATAAAAACAAAAAATTAAAAAATCTCCAGTGAGTTCCAGTGTTATCTTCAGTGGTTCAGTTTCACTTGCGCAGATGCGCACACATTGAATGAGCGCTCACATCACTACCCCCCAATTGTAGGCTATGCCTCTTTATTTGATCACACTTAATTAAGAAATCTTTCCTAATCTGTAAACGATTAGTTTCTTTTTCTTTCGGCCAGTGATTCCATAATACCATTCAATTGTGCCACAAATTATCCGACGGGTGACAGACGCACGGGCATAGCCTGTAACTTTGTTGCTCCACGGACTAGCAATGTTAGTTGCTAGTTAATTTTTTTTTAATCCATTTTTCTGTTCTTCCAAAGGTCCATTTCTTGAAACTGAACACAGACCACTGGGCTCTATGTTCTGTTAGCTTCATTTAACTCACTTTTTATTTTACGCAACAGCAGCAGCCTCCACATGACGTTTTGGGTGTCTGTGCTCATCACTGTTGCATTTGGCTTTTCATCAGAGTTGGATTTGTCAATTTTAGCAGCAAATTTTCGTTTCTTCAATTTCAAGTTAAGGTTTTGCACTTCTGACCGACTGGGCCAGCTGTCAACCTGGGCGGCACTGGCCCATCCAGGCCCTTATGTGGCTATGTGACTGCAGAATTCTGATCTTACGGTTTACTTACATTTCCTGACCTCTAACCCTTATTCATGGGGCTACTCCTAGTTCTGCCGTTTTCACTTAAGGCAGTCTTCAGTTTCACAAAAGTAAGATACTACATATTTCAGTTTTCTTAAAATGAAGAAACTATGGCCCCAGCTGTGGCGCAACTGGCTGGGTCACCTGCACCGTACGCCGGCGACCCGTGGTTCGATTCCCGCCCCGTGCTCCTTTCCGGATCCCACCCCGACTTTCTCTCCCACTCACTTCCTGTCATTCTTCACTGTCCTGTCTTTAAAGGCATAAAAAGCCCAAAATAATATATACTTAAAAATGAAGAAACTACATCAAATAAAGATACTACACTACACACATTGATGGGGTAGCCATGGCCTACTGGTTAGGGCTTCGGGCTTGTAACCGAAGGGTTGCCGGTTCGATCCCTGACCAGTAGGAAAAATGTGGCCGAGGAAAGTGGTTGAGCACTGCTCACGCCCACATCCACAGCTGATCCTGTAGCAGGCAGCTCACTGCTCCGGGTTAGTGTGTGCTTCACCTCACTGTGTGTTCACTGTGTGCTGTGTGTGTTTCACTAATTTCACGGATTGGGTTAAATGCAGATACCAAATTTCCCTCACAGGATCAAAAGAGTATAAATTCTTATATACCTGACTAATACAAAACACTGGCAACCTTGATTTACACATCAACACTGGTAACCTCAACTAACACAACCTTAAGTAATCCACATCAAACCTGGCAACCTCAACTGAAACAACATCAACACTGGCAATCTCATAAAATCTGGCAACCTCATTTAAATACACACCAAAACAACCCAATCTCACTCACAACCACAATGACCCTCACAAGCAAGGACCCTACTATGTCCAGTATTGTGTTGATGTGTGCATCTGTCTGGAGTGACCATAGTCATCGTCTGGCTCGGAATCTCTCTGAGGATTCTGAACAGCTATACTTGTCTCGAGTCCCCTCGAGCCTGACCACTGCACCGGCAGACCCCGCATGCATTTTCAAGCTGCGCTTTGAGCCTGCGCTGAACATGGAGACGGAACAGCCGGTTAGGTAAACAAGCCGCGCTCCAAATGGCCCGGTGACTGTGGAATCATCTCGGTTAACGCGCTCCTCTATCTAATTAACACAGGTTATTTAAGATCAGTTTGCGTAGCACACTTCACCTGCTCGGCGGTCGCTGGGTCCGCGCCCTGCTGAGATGCGGCGCTCTCGTACTCGTCTTCACTGTTGTTTCCACCGGCTCCCTCCTCGCTCTCGGTCCCGGGACCCCCACCACCGCCTCCCGGTAAACTGCTGGAGCATGCAGTTTGCCTTCGCCTCTTGCTCAGCCCGGGTCCTGAGCAGCAGCTACCGGCGGTATTGGCGCAAGCGAGCTCTCCGCGGGTCCCCACCACGCACGTCACTGCCGCGGCGGTGCTGCTTTCACATGGACCGACCGAGGAGCCAGCCACCACCGGCTGCGGGGAGGCCTGTTGGGGCCGCGAGGTCGCCTCGATCCGCCTGTCGTCTCTTGACGTGTGAGGCGCGGCCTGGTACGGCCACGGTGGTGGAGAAGCGCGGGGTCTCGACCCCGTCCGGTTGGCGTGCTGGTGCGTGTGGGGGTGCGGATCGGTGGTGCTGCGCCTGTCGGGGTCATCGGAGTGGTCGGTCACTCCGACGGTCGAAGAAGGCTTCTTCTTTGGAAGAATAGTCATAGCTACCTGTGGTTAGCTAACGTTAGCTATGGAGCTAGTTCATACGGAACAATAATTAACGGCTAACAGCTCTTGAAAATGTATTGCCAAGCGAGGAAGAGACATGCGCTCTACAACTCACTCGTTAAAGAGTCTGTCACTATCCTTTTAGAGTATCGTCTGATGAATATCCCTCGAATATCCGCGGATCTTCTCCAACAGAATGTCCGAGAGTTTGACACAAACATCAACAAACCACTTACGACAGTTAACCTCACTTCCGGTTACTTCTTCTTCTATGTTTTACTCTAATGTCATACTGCATTAGTAGGCTACTGCTTTGAACACTGACATCTGCAGGTGTGGAAGAGACAGTTCCAACGTGTTGATACAAGTAGCCTGCAAAATAAACTCGAAGGTGGAAGGTTTGTATTCAAACATTTATTGCATGCATAAACTTGATAAAATTTCCATCATGAAGTACACTTTCTCTCAAGGGGAAAATGCATAGCAGTGAATGCACAACAGCTTCATATACAAAATCTGTTTCCAGCCGAGGTTAGGCCTGCAGGGAGGTATTCCAAGTACGTGGTTTAGTGATAAACCTGGGTAAGTGAACTCAGAGTAAGTTGTAAACCTCCTACAACAAGAGCCCTATGGCATTGTTCTGTTAGGAGAATGAAGCCATACAGCTCTTCTATTAGGAGGTTTACCCCTTACCCAGGTTTGTCACTAAACCACTTGGAATACCCCTCAGGTAACAGTCGCCAACACCAAGGCCCCGAGTTTGGCAGCCATGTGTCACGGGCAGTATTGCACGAGAGAACTGCCAGCAGGAAGGTGTGATCAAACACATGGGTTGAGCCCAGCTGGACCCAATTAATGGAAGGTTTGGTAACGCTGATCATGGCCGATCAATAGCAGTGTTGAGCAATACCTTTAAATGGAATGCGTCAGACATCAAAGACAAATCGTATAGCAAAATGGTATAGCT
>NC_055960.1:39226602-39229102 GCF_018492685.1 Alosa sapidissima
CACACACACACACACACAGCACCCGTGGATTTTAGTCTCTCATAACACACACACATAACACACACACATACACACACACAGCACCCGTGGATTTTAGTCTCTCATAACAGACACACACACACACACAGCACCCGTGGATTTTAGTCTCTCATAACACACACACATAACACACACACATACACACACACAGCACCCGTGGATTTTAGTCTCTCATAACACACACACATAACACACACACATACACACACACACACACACACACACACACACACACACAGCACCCGTGGATTTTAGTCTCTCATAACACACACACATAACACACACACATACACACACACAGCACCCGTGGATTTTAGTCTCTCATAACACACACACATAACACACACACATACACACACACAGTACCCATTAGTGACACCGCTGCAGGTTTGAGTCCACACCAGTATGGGGTGGGTTTGGGTCCACTGGTATCTGAATGGGACCAGTATGGGGTGGGTTTGGGTCCACTGGTATCTGAATGGGACCAGTATGGGTGGGTTTGGGTCCACTGGTATCTGAATGGGACCAGTATGGGTGGGTTTGGGTCCACTGGTATCTGAATGGGACCAGTATGGGGTGGGTTTGGGTCCACTGGTATCTGAATGGGACCAGTATGGGGTGGGTTTGGGTCCACTGGTATCTGAATGGGACCAGTATGGGGTGGGTTTGGGTCCACTGGTATCTGAATGGGACCAGTATGGGGTGGGTTTGGGTCCACTGGTATCTGAATGGGACCAGTATGGGGTGGGTTTGGGTCCACTGGTATCTGAATGGGACCAGTATGGGGTGGGTTTGGGTCCACTGGTATCTGAATGGGACCAGTATGGGTGGGTTTGGGTCCACTGGTATCTGAATGGGACCAGTATGGGTGGGTTTGGGTCCACTGGTATCTGAATGGGACCAGTATGGGTGGGTTTTGGGACCAGTATGGGTGGGTTTGGGTCCACTGGTATCTGAACGGGACCAGTATGGGTGGGTTTGGGTCCACTGGTATCTGAATGGGACCAGTATGGGTGGGTTTGGGTCCACTGGTATCTGAATGGGACCAGTATGGGTGGGTTTGGGTCCACTGGTATCTGAATGGGACCAGTATGGGTGGGTTTGGGTCCACTGGTATCTGAATGGGACCAGTATGGGTGGGTTTGGGTCCACTGGTATCTGAATGGGACCAGTATGGGTGGGTTTGGGTCCACTGGTATCTGAATGGGACCAGTATGGGTGGGTTTTGGGACCAGTATGGGTGGGTTTGGGTCCACTGGTATCTGAACGGGACCAGTATGGGTGGGTTTGGGTCCACTGGTATCTGAACGGGACCAGTATGGGTGGGTTTGGGTCCACTGGTATCTGAATGGGACCAGTATGGGTGGGTTTGGGTCCACTGGTATCTGAACGGGACCAGTATGGGTGGGTTTGGGTAAAATGCTAGTAAGAGTGAGTGACATTTATGGAAAATATTTACATGCTATAAGCAGCCCAGTGTATCATGCATATAACTGTGTGTGTGTGTGTGTGTGTGTCTGTGCACGTGTGTCTGTGTGTGTGTGTGTGTCTGTGTGTGTGTGTGTGTCTGAGTGTGTGTGTGTGTGTCAGGGCTTGAAAACGAAATTATTTTTCAAACGTTCCGTTCCGAACGGTTCAGATAGGCCTATGTTTAACGTTTTCGTTCTTGCATGCGTTCCGCCACCAACATATCGGTCCTGAACCGGTTCGGAACGCAAAATATTGTTCGTTCTTAAAGTTCCGGCAGTGTTTGGCGGGCCTATCAAGTCTATTTTTGTGGACTTTACCTTAGAATAGACGTAGGCTACTAATTATTTCCCCTTGATTTAGCCTATACCGTAACTATGGCCAAAAATAATAAATCACAGGCGGCATCCAAAAACATTCAGATGGGCTATCCATCCCATAGCCTACAGACTTACTGTAGGCCTAACCTATGCCTATAAATAATTTCTTATCAAAAATATTTCTGGATACGTGCTAAACTCCTTACCTGGTTGTAGCCTTTTGGAGTTTTATCCATATGGAGATCTTCAAAGGCTTGCGCTATAATTCCAACCCTGTTTATAAACGAACCTGTCTGTTGCTGACAAGGCCTCTCTCAAATTTCCTGTTTAACTCTTCTAGGCTACATAGAATAGGCTATAATTGCGCAAACATTTCAAATCCCGACTTTAAAACGACAAGGCGTGGACAGGCAAAATAGGCTATTACGCATAGGCTACAAACAATTTCCAAATCAGTTTCAGTAGCCTACGCCAGTGTTTCTCAAACTTTTACAGACCAAGGACCACTTAACCATTAGAAAAAACCTCACGGACCACATAGCTAATAGACACAATAGGCCTACTCACTGAACCCACCTTGCTTATTGTCTTTGCACCTTGCTTATTTGTCAGAGGATTCATATGATTTAAATTGGCATAGCTTACATAGGCAGTATTGCAGAACTTTGGATTTA
>NC_055960.1:39233501-39246001 GCF_018492685.1 Alosa sapidissima
GCGGATGAAAGTTCCGATGACGCCGGTGGTTGCTAGGATACCCAGCACGGCGAGGAAGACGGGGATGATGGCCCAGGGCGAGCTCCACTCCAGCTTGATGATGGGGGTGGGCCGACAGCCCGAGCGGTTCTGATTGGGCCGCATGTCGAAGGGGCAGGTGTCGCAGTTGAACTCGTCGAACAGATAGGAGTAGCCGTCACAGAGCTCGCAGTGCCAGCAGCACGGCACGCCTTCACCATCCTCTTCCTCTCGCCTGGCTCGCACGGGAAGCTGCACACCGAGTCTGGCACCTGCCGGTCTCCGCCCGACCACTGCATCTCCTCCACCTGGGGGCGCGGGGGGCATTGTGATGACATCCAACATTTACCTGCCTCTACGTGACCCTCATTCAGCATTCAGCCACCTGTCTGTTACTCCATATTGACTGTTTACATATTGTCACCATTGGCTACACTGTTTACATATTGTCTCCATTGGCTACACTGTTTACATATTGTCACCATTGGCTACACTGTTTACATATTGTCTCCATTGGCTACACTGTTTACATATTGTCACCATTGGCTACACTGTTTACATATTGTCTCCATTGGCTACACAAATTCCTTGTGTGTCTTACTTCGCCAAACGGATCTGATCTGAATCTGATTCTGAATTACTTTGTGTAAAAACTGAGTGAATTGTGTGTGTGAGTGATTTATGTGAGTGAGTGAGTTATGTGTGTGAGTGATTTGTGTGTGTGAGTGATTTGTGTGAGTGAGTGAGTTGTGTGTGTGAGTGATTTGTGTGTGTGAGTGATTTGTGTGAGTGAGTGATTTGTGTGTGTGAGTGAGTGATTTGTGTGTGTGAGTGATTATGTGAGGGAGTGAGTTGTGTGTGTGAGTGAGTTGTGTGTGTGAGTGTTGTGTGTGTGAGTGATTTGTGTGTGTGAGTGATTTGTGTGAGTGAGTGATTTATGTGAGTGAGTGAGTTGTGTGTGAGTGAGTTGTGTGTGTGAGTGATTTGTGTGTGTGAGTGAGTGAGTTGTGTGTGTGAGTGATTTGTGTGAGTGAGTGATTTGTGTGTGTGAGTGAGTTGTGTGTGTAAGTGATTTATGTGTGAGTGAGTTGTGTGTGTGAGTGATTTGTATGAGTGAGTGAGTGAGTTGTGTGAGTGAGTGATTTGTGTGTGTGAGTGACTTGTGTGTGTGTGTGAGTGATTTGTATGTGTGAGTGAGTTGTGTGTGTGAGTGAGTTGTGTGTGTGAGTGATTGAGTTGTGTGTGTGAGTGATTTGTGCGTGTGAGTGAGTGATTTGTGTGTGTGGTGAGTGTGTGTGTGAGTGAGTGAGTGAATTGTGTGTGTGAGTGAGTCGTGTGTGTGAGTGAGTTGTGTGTGTGAGTGATTGAGTTGTGTGTGTGAGTGATTTGTGTGTGTGAGTGAGTGATTTGTGTGTGTGAGTGAGTCGTGTGTGTGAGTGAGTTGTGTGTGTGAGTGATTTGTGTGTGTGAGTGAGTCGCGTGTGTGTGAGGGACCGGGTCCAGTGGTTGCTGTGTGGTGCCCTGATTGTACTTACGTTGAGTCGCAGGTGATTGGTCCACTGGCCGATGGCTTTGTAGCCGGGGTTGGTTGTGTTGGACAGCTGGTACTGGAAGATGTCATAACGACCAGGGGCGTCGCCGTTTTCATTAAACATGACCGCTGTTCCTGCACTACCTGCAGACAGAGAGGGAGAGAGAGAGGGGGGGAGAGAGGGAGAGAAGAGAGGGAGAGAGAGAGAGAGAGAGGGAGAGAAAGTAGTGGTCAGTTGATATGTGATGTGTCCTGCTCAATGAAACCTGCTCAACTGGTAGCACACCTGTGCACCTGTGTACCTGTCAGCTGGTAGCACACCTGTGCACCTGTGTACCTGTCAGCTGGTAGCACACCTGTGTACTTGTGTGCACCTAGAGGTTGCTAGGTTACAGGGATGCTGGCGAGATGCTGACATTTGTCCATTGGGAGCTTGCTATGGCTAGCTTTTGGCCTGGGCCTCTGACATCCTTCCATCCATCCGTGAGCCAGTGCTGCACTTCACTGTCTGGTCGAGGGGATTTCTCGGGACAGCTGGACCTAGGCTACTCTACGAAAGATCTGCCGAGGCCGCAGAGCTGTTGCTGACCTGTGAGCTGGATTGAGCAGACTAACGTTAACGTTTAAGAATTCTGCAATCTCACGGAGCAATAAACTGTCGCTGTCAAAAGTCCACCGAGTTGCTGATCTGCAAGATCGCCCACGACTTCAGACTGTTTTGCTTCCAGTGATCTCCAGACTGCAGCCTACAAGGCCTAACGTTAACGTGATCTCCAGACTGCAGCCTACAAGGCCTAACGTTACGTTAACGTTAAATCCTCCGGGTTTTTTTTATTTCTTATTTATTTTATTTTATTATTTGTTCATTTTTTTGTTGTCTGTCTTGTATGTCTACCGTTAGGTGTTGCGGGTACGCTGTCTTGTATGTCTACCGTTAGGTGTTGCGGGTACGCTGTCTTGTATGTCTACCGTTAGGTGTCGCAGGTATGCTGTCTTGTATGTCTACCGTTAGGTGTTGCGGGTACGCTGTCTTGTATGTCTACCGTTAGGTGTTGCGGGTATGCTGTCTTGTATGTCTACCATTAGGTTGCAGGTACGCTGTCTTGTATGTCTACCGTTAGGTGTTGCGGGTACGCTGTCCTGTATGTCTACCGTTATGTGTTGCGGGCAGGGTTGGGTCAGATTACTTTGAAATGTAATCCATTACTGACTACAAATTACATGGCAATTTTTGTAATCAGTAACGTAATCAGGATTACCAAAAACATGTAACGTAATCTGATTACTTTAGGATTACTTTTAGATTACTTCAATAAATATGTCCCTTAAGTAAAAGACACCACCACTGAATTGATGAAAGAATTCTCATTCTATTTTTCTGTTTATTATTTCATTACATCTAAGAAATCTCTTTGCTCTGAGTAAAGCATTCCTGTGTGAATTAACTGATCTTTTCTTCCAAGAATCTTAATGTAGCCCCTTGTTTTAGTGTTACCATTTACTTTGAGGCCACCAGGTCCCATTGTCTGAAAAACACCCAAAACTAATACATTTCTATAGCTATTCTCCACTTTGGGGGTGGTATTTTGGTGGTTGAAATTTTCCCCATCCCAAAATTGATCACTTAGTCATCATGGATGTGATCATGGATCACTATTCTCCAAACATGCACAACTCAGCTTAACCTTTATAAGGGCACACCTGGACAATGAATTTAGCTTTCGCTGGATTTTTTTGACCCAGGGACATGGCCTGAGATTGAATGACACCATGTCCATTTCAATTGTGGGGGTGAGAAAATTATTCCTTTGGGATGTTTTTCAACCAGGGGGACCTGGTGACTTTCTCAAAGTAAACGGTAACACTAAAACAAGAGGCTACATTAAGATTAGGAGGAAAAGATCAGGCAGTGTGCCGAGAGACCTGCCCCAATAGCAGGGCTCCGAACCGGTTCATGGAACGAAAACGAAAACCGAAAACAAACTGAATTTTACTGAATTTTACGGAATTTTACGAGGAGCGGAAACAGAAACGAAAACAAAATGGTCTTCAACTGTTCCGGAACAGAAACGTTATTCTGAAATCCACAAAACCGGTTAATAACCTTTTTTTTCGTTCTCTATATATTTTATAAAATTTCACAAAAGCATATCCTATGTCAGGGAGACTATTTCCGGTTGTGCGAAAAACAAGCCTGCATCTACACTGTTAATGTGAGCTAACAAGCCGCTATGTAGCCAACTACTGTAGGCAAACAGCCTAATAATTTGATTTCTGCAGTTCGAAAAAAAAAAAAAAGAATAAATGGACCTTTGGTCCAAATGTGTATATTTTGTCTTGCTGTTGTAATGTAACCTATCCGTCTGCCACTTCGGATCTTAGGCCAGCTCGTAGCGTAGGCTACTGAAACTGATTTGGATATTGTTTGTAGCCTATGCGTAATAGCCTATTTTGCCTGTCCACGCCTTGTCGTTTTTAAGTCGGGATTTGAAATGTTTGCGCAATTATAGCCTATTCTATGTAGAAGAGTTAAACGGGAAATTTGAGATAGGCCTTGTCAGCAACAGACAGGTTCGTTTATAAACAGGGTTGGAATTATTGGAGTTTAGCACGTATCCAGAAATATTTTTGATAAGAAATTATTTATAGGCATAGGTTAGGCCTACAGTAAATCTGTAGGCTATGGGATGGATAGCCCATCTGAATGTTTTTGGATGCCGCCTGTGATTTATTATTTTTGGGCATAGCTACGGTATAGGCTAAATCAAGGAGAAATAATGAGTACGTCTCTTCTAAGGTAAAGTCCACAAAAATAGACTTGATAGGCCCGCCAAACACTGCCGGAACTTTAAGAACGAACGATATTTTGCGTTCCGAACCGTTTCAGGACCGATATGTTGGTGGCGGAACGCATGCAAGAACGAAAACGTTAAACATAGGCCTACCTGAACCGTTCGGAACAGAACGTTTGAAAAATAATTTCATTTTCAAGCCCTGCCCAATAGTAAATAAGTTAGTAAGTAAGTATAGATACTCTTTTGATCCTGTGAGGGAAATTTGGTCTCCCGATCCGCGAATTAGTGAAGCGCAGTGAACACACAGTAAGGTGAAGCACACACCAACCCGGAGCAGTGAGCTGTCTGCTACAACGGTGCTCGGGGATCAATGAGGGGTTAGGTGCCTTACTCAAGGGTACTTCAGCCGTGGATGTGGGCATGGGAGAGCAGTGCTCAACCACTTCCCCCGCCCACATTTTTTCTACTGGTCGGGGCTTGTCGAATTAAAAGATAACTAGGCTATCATTAAAAAGTCGCATTGCTTGCATGATAAAATGTAATCAGGTAATCCCCAACAATGTAACTGTAATCTGATTACACAATTTTTTTATTGTAATCTGGGCTGATTATAGTTACTTGATTTTTGTAATCTGATTACGTAATCCAGATTATATGTAATCCGTTAGTACCCAACCCTGGCTTGCTTGTTTTTAGGACAAATTTGCTTAACGCACTGGCAGACAAATTTGCTTGTTTTCAGGATGAGAGGTCTTAAAATAAGTCAAACTTTTGTAAAATTAAGTCAAATGTTTTCACAAGAAAGCGCTAGGTAAGTCTCTTTATACTGAAAACAATACCATTTTTTTTATCTTATTAAAAGATTAATAACACTTGGTTAGATTTTGTTAGATAAGCCGTTTTTGCAGTGCAGGGCCCGTCTTGGCTTCTTTCTGATTCCGGTGACATGAACATTGGCTACCTGCAAGTGCATAATGTGAGGTGAGCAGTGAGCTGCCTTGCTCAAGGGCACTTCAGCCGTGCCTACTGGTCGGGGTTCGAACCGGCAACCCTCCGGTTACAAGTCCGAAGCGCTAACCAGTAGGCCACGGCAACCCTCCGGTTACAAGTCCGAAGCGCTAACCAGTAGGCCACGGCAACCCTCCGGTTACAAGTCCGAAGCGCTAACCAGTAGGCCACGGCAACCCTCCGGTTACAAGTCCGAAGCGCTAACCAGTAGCCACGGCAACCCTCCGGTTACAAGTCCGAAGCGCTAACCAGTAGGCCACGGCAACCCTCCGGTTACAAGTCCGAAGCGCTGACCAGTAGGCCACGGCTACCCCACTACAGTACTATTTGCTACGATATTCACCTGTTAGAAAGAGAACAAGTTGCTATTTCCTTTTTTTTCGTGCAGTGGATTAGGCTATCAAATCGCTCGTTTGAACAGTAACAGTAATCCACTTCATTCGCGGAGAGGTTCAGTTTGTCACTTTCACCTGTGCAGACACGTACATGGACACTCTACATGGACACTCTACTAGGCTACAATTTAATGTTATGCTTCTATATTTTATGACACCAAAATTAAGAAGTATGCTATATAACTTTTAGTTTATTTTTCTTTCGATCCGATAATAGCCTGCTACAAATGGCAGGGCACGCCCCAAATGAAAATGAATGAATGGAACCTCGCTTCGCGCGTCAGTCAGGAAAAACACTGTTCACCAAGTCACGATGATCAGCTATTGGCACGGTCCAGCAGCAGTGTGTGATGTATAGCCTAGGCTGAGTGTAACATTGCTTTGCATGTGATCATGACGTGACTTGCGATGTATGACATGAAGCAGTAGCCTAACATTCCCTTGCACTAAAATTAGTATTACAAATAATTTAGATATTAAAATCATATACCAAATTATAGCCTAATGACATACTACAATTATAGCCTTATGATATATTACAAAAAAAGTCGAGTCCTCGACGAGTCATCGCGAGTGCGAATGCACGAGTCCGAGTCCAAGTTCGAGTCATTCAGTGCTCAAGTCCAAGTCAAGTCACGAGTCTCTAAATTTAGCTCATGACTCGGACTCGAGTACTACAACACTGGTTAATGCAACACTTCCTGTTAGTATGGCTACGCTTGTAGCACACCTACACACACGAATATCCAGACATATACAGTACACACATACACACACAGGAATATCCAGACATTCACACACATACACACACAACAGTCAGAACCAATCAACCCTACATAACACAAACACATGGGAATCACACACACAGGCACACACATCATGTTCCTGCTAAAAACACACACATCAGATAGGCATTCCCACACACTCCACTACAGCACACACACAGCAATGTGGCAGCATGGTAACACACACACACTCCACTACAGCACAGCAATGTGGCAGCATGGTAACACACACACACTCCACTACAGCACACACACAGCAATGTGGCAGCATGGTAACACACACACACTCCACTACAGCACACACACAGCAATGTGGCAGCATGGTAACACACACACACTCCACTACAGCACACACACAGCAATGTGGCAGCATGGTAAGCTGCCCCCTGAAGGGATGGAACAGAAAGACTCCTAATAGAACTCTAAATGGCTTTTATTTCCCTTTATTCCTTTTGATCAGGACCAGTGAGTGGAAGAGAAGCCTCTAGAGAGGAGAGGAGAAGAGGAGGAGAGAGGAGGAGAGAGGAGAAGAGGAGGAGGAGAAGAGGAGGAGGAGAAGAGGAGAGAGGAGAGGGGAGGGAGAAGAGAAGGAGGAGGAGAGGAGAGGAGGAGAAGAGAGGAGAGGAGAGAGAAGAGGGGAGAGGACAGGAGAGAGAAGAGAGGAGGAGGAGAAGAGGGGAGAGAGGAGAGGAGGAGGAGGAGGAGAGGAAGGGGGAGGAGGAGAGAGGAGAGGGGAGGGAGAAGAGAAGGTGGAGAAGAGGAGGCCAGTGAAAGGACTTCTTGAGTGAAAGGCTGGACGTGCTCCCGGCGTGGAATGACCCGATTGTGTGTGTGTGTGTGTGTGTGTCCAGTGTGTGTGTGTGTGTGTGTGTGTGTGTGTGTGTGTGTGTGTGTCCAGTGTGTGTGTGTGTGTGCGCGTGTGTCTTGAGTGAGAACAGGCCCAGGGCCAAGGGTTTCAGAGAGACAAGCTTCTCCACCCACCACGGACATTCAGAAGCAGTCACTTAAGGCTGGCCACACACAAGACACACACACACACACATACATACATGCATAGACACACGTACGCACCTGGGCACACATAGACACATACACACACACACACATGCACACACACACACACATACACACACACGTGCACGCACCTACACACAAAACACATGTGCACACACAGGCATGCACACACACAAAGACACACATGTGCGCGCACACACACACACACGTAAACGTACACACACACACATACACACACACATACACATGTACACGTACACACACACACACACACACACAAATGTACACGTACACACACACACACACATACATGTAAACGTACACACACACACAGACACACATGTACACACACACACACACAGGCAGGATGTTTTCAAGAGCAGGACAAAGAGAGGAGAACCTTCAGGATGAATTCTGCCCTGTGATTGGATGCTCAGCAGTGATTCACACCTGCTTTAGGTCAACCCCCCCCCCCCCCCCCACACACACACACACACACATACACACGCACTCACACACACACACGCACGGACACACACACACACAAATGACGTAAAGCATCACAGAAGACACTTCCCCCACTTCAAAGAAATGCCCTGTACCAGCGCACATCTGAATGCTCTTTAGAAAGGAGGCAGCATAAGACTGAGTCACTAGTATAAGTATAAGTATATATACTCTTTTGATCCCGTGAGGGAAATTTGGTCTCTGCATTTAACCCAATCCGTGAATTAGTGAAACAAACTCAGCACAGTGAGCGCAACAACAGCGGCGCTTGGGGAGCAGTGAGGGGTTAGGTGCCTTGCTCAAGTCCAGGCTCTCCCGCTATCGGTATTGTTTTAAACCTGCCAATAGCGCGCCAGGTGGATAAGCCAGCTTGTGATTGGTCCCGGCACAACTGTAACGGAAGCAGCAGAAAAAGACCATCTTAAACCTATACCTATACCAGACCATCTTAAACCTATAGCTATACCAGACCATCTTAAACCTGTAGCTAACCCAGACCAGCGTAGGCCTGTAGCTATACCAGACCAGTGTAGGCCTGTAGCTAAACCAGACTAACAAAGGCCTGTAGCTAAACCAGACCAGCGTAGGCCTGTAGCTAAACCAGACCATCTTAAACCTGTAGCTAACCCAGACCAGTGTAGGCCTGTAGCTAACCCAGACCAGTATAGGCCTGTAGCTAAACCAGACTAACAAAGGCCTGTAGCTAAACCAGACTAATATAGGCCTGTAGCTAAACCAGACCAGCGTAGGCCTGTAGCTAAACCAGACCATCTTAAACCTGTAGCTAACCCAGACCAGTGTAGGCCTGTAGCTAAACCAGACTAACAAAGGCCTGTAGCTAAACCAGACCAGCGTAGGGCTGTAGCTAACCCAGACCAGCGTAGGCCTGTAGTTAACCCAGACTAACAAAGGCCTGTAGCTATACCAGACCAGTGTAGGCCTGTAGTTAACCAGACCAGTGTAGGCCTGTAGCTATACCAGACCAGTGTAGGCCTGTAGTTAACCAGACCAGTGTAGGCCTGTAGCTATACCAGACCAGTGTAGGCCTGTAGCTAACCCAGACCAGCGTAGGCCTGTAGTTAACCCAGACTAACAAAGGCCTGTAGCTATACCAGACCAGTGTAGGCCTGTAGTTAACCAGACCAGTGTAGGCCTGTAGCTATACCAGACCAGCGTAGGCCTGTAGCTATACCAGACCAGTGTAGGCCTGTAGCTATACCAGACCAGTGTAGGCCTGTAGTTAACCAGACCAGCGTAGGCCTGTAGTTAACCAGATCAGTGTAGGCCTGTAGCTATACCAGACCAGCGTAGGCCTGTAGTTAACCAGATCAGCGTAGGCCTGTAGCTATACCAGACCAGCGTAGGCCTGTAGTTAACCAGACCAGCGTAGGCTGGTGCTGAACCTGTGGCTGTCCTGCGTCGGGTGGCGGCTGCTCACCGTTGAAGTTGACCGCTCTGATGTAGGAGAGCAGCAGCGCTCCCTCCACGGGGTCCATGCGATCGCACACACCTGGGGAGCCGGGGCAGAGGTCCAGGTGCATGCTGTGCAGCGCGTACGCCATGGCGTACACGGCGTCGATCACAAACTGCACCTTCCCCTCCTGCTCATATGGAGAGTCTCGACTTATACGCTCCTCACCTGGAGGCAGAGAACAGGGGCAGGGGTTAACACACCCACACACACACACACACACACACACACACACACACACACATTTACACACACACACATATACACACACACACACACACACACACATACACACACACACACACACACACATATACACACATACACATACACACACACACACACACACACACACACATACACACATACACATACACACACACACACACACACACACACACACACACACACATATACACACACACACACACACACACACATACACACATACACATACACAGCAGACTGCTCACCTGTACATTTCCTCTGCCCGGTACCCAGCTTCCCACCTGGTCGAGTCATTTTGCAGCGGAAGTCCTCCTCCCAGAATTCGGCGAACCAGATGTTCCGGCGGTTGTTCTCCAAAGAACGCGTGGTGAAGTAGTCGTCAAAGCCTGAGGATCACACAGCACTGTTTAGTACAGAACCCTACATAACCCTTATGGTGGGAAAATACAGAGTGCTAGACTCTGAAAAGTAGAACACTACAGAGTGCTAGAACACTGTGAATCTCTGATGAGTAGAACACTACAGAGTGCTAGAACACTGTGGAACTCTGAGGAATAGAACACTACAGAATCCTGAGTGATTGTCAAACAGGTCAACTATTTGGCAACATTACTGACAGAAAGCATGGAAAAAAGATAATGTGGGTGGAGTTTAGGTGTTTGGGTGGGGTTTGAGTAGCTCAGATGGATCCGTGTTTTGGGTGGGGTTTAGTTGTTTGTGGAGTTTGAGAAGTTTGGGTGGAGTTGGTAGGTTAGGCTGGAGCTTGCATAGTTTGGGTGGAGTTTGTGTAGTGTGGGTGGGATTTGAGTATATTGGGTGGGGTTGGGAGTTTAGGGTGGCATTGGGAGTTTAGGGTGGGGTTGGGAGTTTAATGTGAGTTTAGGGTGGGGTTGGGAGTTTAAGGTGGAGTTGGGAGTTTAGGTGAGTTTAGGGTGGAGTTGGGAGTTTAGGTGAGTTTAGGGTGGGGTTGGGAGTTTAGGGTGGCGTTGGGAGTTAAGGGTGGAGTTGAGAGTTTAGGGTGGTGTGTGCGTAGTGTGTGAGTTTAGGGTTGAGTGTGCATAGTGTGTGCGTAGTGTGTGGAGTGTGCGTAGTGTGTGAGTTTAGGGTAGGGTTGGGAGTTTAGGGTGGAGTGTGCGTAGTGTGTGCGTTTAGGGTGGAGTGTGCGTAGTGTGTGAGATTAGGGTGGGGTTGGGAGTTTAGGGTGGAGTGTGCGTAGTGTGTGAGTTTAGGGTTGAGTGTGCATAGTGTGTGCGTAGTGTGTGAGTTTAGGGTGGAGTGTGCATAGTGTGTGCGTTTAGGGTGGAGTTGAGAGTTTAGGATGGAGTGTGCGTAGTGTGTGCGTTTAGGGTGGAGTTGGGAGTTTAGGGTGGAGTGTGCGTAGTGTGTGCATTTAGGGTGGAGTTGGGAGTTTAGGGTGGAGTGTGCGTAGTGTGTGCGTTTAGGGTGGAGTGTGCGTAGCGTGTGAGTTTAGGGTGGGGTTGGGAGTTTAGGGTGGAGTGTGCGTAGCGTGTGAGTTTAGGGTGGGGTTGGGAGTTTAGGGTGGAGTGTGCGTAGCGTGTGAGTTTAGGGTGGGGTTGGGAGTTTAGGGTGGAGTGTGCGTAGCGTGTGCGTAGCTTCACCGTCGATGGAGGCCCGTTTGGGCAGGATAGTCACGGCGCCCTCAGCCACCTCTTCCTGGTTCAGGATGGGCGAGCTCTTCGACCCCCAGCTGTCTGAGCCCACAAACAGGAAGTGACCCGTCAGATTGGCCTTCTTTGCCGCCTCAAGTACGCGCCTAATAAGGGTAATATACACACAAACACACACACACACACACACAGAGGCACACACACACCATCACACACTCAGACAGATGCAAACACATAAACACACACACAGCCTTTTAATAAGGGTGCAGCAGACAGATGTGGTGTGTGGTGTTTGAGTGAGTGTGTGTGTGGGGGTGTGTGTGGTGTTTGAGTGTGTGATGGTGTGTGCGTGTGTGTGTGTGTGTGGGGAGGTGTGTGGTGTTTGAGTGTGTGATGGTGTGTGGGGGGGTGTGTGGTGTTTGAGTGTGTGATGGTGTGTGCGTGTGTGTGTGTGGGGGTGTGTGGTGTTTGAGTGTGTGATGGTGTGTGGGGGGGTGTGTGGTGTTTGAGTGTGTGATGGTGTGTGCGTGTGTGTGTGTGTGGGGGTGTGTGTGTCGGGGTGTGTGTGGTGTTTGAGTGTGTGCCTTCTCTGTGCGTGTGTGTGTGTGGGGGGGTGTGTGGTGTTTGAGTGTGTGCCTTCTCTGTGCGTGTGTGTGTGTGTGTGTGTGTGTGTGTGGTGTTTGAGTGTGTGCCTTCTCTGTGCGTGTGTGTGTATGTGGGGGTGTGTGTGGTGTTTGAGTGTGTGCCTTCTCTGTGCGTGTGTGTGTGTGGGGGGGTGTGTGGTGTTTGAGTGTGTGCCTTCTCTGTGCGTGTGTGTGTGTGGGGGGGTGTGTGGTGTTTGTGTGTGTCTTCTCTGTGCGTGTGTGTGTGTGTGGGGGTGTGTGTGGTGTTTGAGTGTGTGCCTTCTCTGTGCGTGTGTGTGTGTGGGGGGGGGGTGTGGTGTTTGAGTGTGTGCCTTCTCTGTGCGTGTGTCGGGGGGTGTGGTGTTTGAGTGTGTGCCTTCTCTTTGCGTGTGTGTGTGGGGGGGGGGTGTGTGGTGTTTGAGTGTGTGCCTTCTCTGTGCGTGTGTGTGTGTGTTTGACAGACTCACTTGATGTCGTCCTCGTTGGCGAAGATGATG
>NC_055960.1:39248501-39256001 GCF_018492685.1 Alosa sapidissima
TGTGTGTGTGTGTGTGTGTGTGCACCTGTTTCTCTGGAGATCTGCTGGAAGGGTGTGTGTGTGTGTGTGTGTGTGTGTGTGTGTGTGTGTGTGTGTGTGTGTGTGCACCTGTTTCTCTGGAGATCTGCTGGAAGGGTGTGTGTGTGTGTGTGTGTGTGTGTGTGTGTGTGTGTGTGCACCTGTTTCTCTGGAGATCTGCTGGAAGGGTGTGTGTGTGTGTGTGTGTGTGTGTGTGTGCACCTGTTTCTCTGGAGATCTGCTGGAAGGGTGTGTGTGTGTGTGTGTGTGCACCTGTTTCTCTGGAGATCTGCTGGAAGGGTGTGTGTGTGTGTGTGTGTGTGTGTGTGTGTGTGTGTGTGTGTGTGTGTGTGCACCTGTTTCTCTGGAGATCTGCTGGAAGGGTGTGTGTGTGTGTGTGTGTGTGTGTGTGTGTGTGTGTGTGTGTGCACCTGTTTCTCTGGAGATCTGCTGGAAGGGTGTGTGTGTGTGTGTGTGTGTGTGTGTGCACCTGTTTCTCTGGAGATCTGCTGGAAGGGTGTGTGTGTGTGTGTGTGTGTGTGTGTGTGTGTGTGTGTGTGTGTGTGCACCTGTTTCTCTGGAGATCTGCTGGAAGGGTGTGTGTGTGTGTGTGTGTGTGTGTGCACCTGTTTCTCTGGAGATCTGCTGGAAGGGTGTGTGTGTGTGTGTGTGTGTGTGTGTGTGTGCACCTGTTTCTCTGGAGATCTGCTGGAAGGGTGTGTGTGTGTGTGTGTGTGTGTGTGTGTGTGTGTGTGCACCTGTTTCTCTGGAGATCTGCTGGAAGGGTGTGTGTGTGTGTGTGTGTGTGTGTGTGTGTGTGTGCACCTGTTTCTCTGGAGATCTGCTGGAAGGGTGTGTGTGTGTGTGTGTGTGTGTGTGTGTGTGTGTGCACCTGTTTCTCTGGAGATCTGCTGGAAGGGGTGTGTGTGTGTGTGTGTGTGTGTGCACCTGTTTCTCTGGAGATCTGCTGGAAGGGTGTGTGTGTGTGTGTGTGTGTGTGTGTGTGCACCTGTTTCTCTGGAGATCTGCTGGAAGGGTGTGTGTGTGTGTGTGTGTGTGTGTGTGCACCTGTTTCTCTGGAGATCTGCTGGAAGGGTGTGTGTGTGGTGTGTGTGTGTGTGCACCTGTTTCTCTGGAGATCTGCTGGAAGGGTGTGTGTGTGTGTGTGTGTGTGTGTGTGTGTGTGTGCACCTGTTTCTCTGGAGATCTGCTGGAAGGGTGTGTGTGTGTGTGTGTGTGTGTGTGTGTGTGTGTGTGTGCACCTGTTTCTCTGGAGATCTGCTGGAAGGGTGTGTGTGTGTGTGTGTGTGTGTGTGTGTGTGTGCACCTGTTTCTCTGGAGATCTGCTGGAAGGGTGTGTGTGTGTGTGTGTGTGTGTGTGTGTGTGTGTGCACCTGTTTCTCTGGAGATCTGCTGGAAGGGTGTGTGTGTGTGTGTGTGTGTGTGTGTGTGTGTGTGCACCTGTTTCTCTGGAGATCTGCTGGAAGGGTGTGTGTGTGTGTGTGTGTGTGTGTGTGTGTGTGTGTGCACCTGTTTCTCTGGAGATCTGCTGGAAGGGTGTGTGTGTGTGTGTGTGTGTGTGTGTGTGCACCTGTTTCTCTGGAGATCTGCTGGAAGGGTGTGTGTGTGTGTGTGTGTGTGTGTGTGTGTGTGTGTGTGTGTGTGTGTGCACCTGTTTCTCTGGAGATCTGCTGGAAGGGTGTGTGTGTGTGTGTGTGTGTGTGTGTGTGCACCTGTTTCTCTGGAGATCTGCTGGAAGGGTGTGTGTGTGTGTGTGTGTGTGTGTGTGTGTGTGCACCTGTTTCTCTGGAGATCTGCTGGAAGGGTGTGTGTGTGTGTGTGTGTGTGTGTGTGTGTGTGTGTGTGTGTGTGTGTGCACCTGTTTCTCTGGAGATCTGCTGGAAGGGTGTGTGTGTGTGTGTGTGTGTGTGTGTGTGTGTGCACCTGTTTCTCTGGAGATCTGCTGGAAGGGTGTGTGTGTGTGTGTGTGTGCACCTGTTTCTCTGGAGATCTGCTGGAAGGGTGTGTGTGTGTGTGTGTGTGTGTGTGTGTGCACCTGTTTCTCTGGAGATCTGCTGGAAGGGTGTGTGTGTGTGTGTGTGTGTGTGTGTGTGTGTGTGTGTGTGCACCTGTTTCTCTGGAGATCTGCTGGAAGGGTGTGTGTGTGGTGTGTGTGTGGTGTGTGTGTGTGTGTGTGTGTGGTGTGTGTGTGTGTGTGTGTGTGTGCACCTGTTTCTCTGGAGATCTGCTGGAAGGGTGTGTGTGTGTGTATGTGTGTGGTGTGTGTGTGCACCTGTTTCTCTGGAGATCTGCTGGAAGGGTGTGTGTGTGTGTGTGTGTGCACCTGTTTCTCTGGAGATTTGCTGGAAGGGTGTGTGTGTGTGTGTGTGTGTGCACCTGTTTCTCTGGAGATCTGCTGGAAGGGTGTGTGTGTGTGTGTGTGTGTGTGTGTGTGTGTGTGTGTGTGTGCACCTGTTTCTCTGGAGATCTGCTGGAAGGGTGTGTGTGTGTGTGTGTGTGTGTGTGTGTGTGCACCTGTTTCTCTGGAGATCTGCTGGAAGGGTGTGTGTGTGTGTGTGTGTGTGTGTGCACCTGTTTCTCTGGAGATCTGCTGGAAGGGTGTGTGTGTGTGTGTGTGTGTGTGTGTGTGTGCACCTGTTTCTCTGGAGATCTGCTGGAAGGGTGTGTGTGTGTGTGTGTGTGTGTGTGTGTGCACCTGTTTCTCTGGAGATCTGCTGGAAGGGTGTGTGTGTGTGTGTGTGTGTGTGTGTGTGTGTGTGTGTGCACCTGTTTCTCTGGAGATCTGCTGGAAGGGTGTGTGTGTGTGTGTGTGTGTGTGTGTGTGTGTGTGCACCTGTTTCTCTGGAGATCTGCTGGAAGGGTGTGTGTGTGTGTGTGTGTGTGTGTGTGTGTGTGTGCACCTGTTTCTCTGGAGATCTGCTGGAAGGGTGTGTGTGTGTGTGTGTGTGTGTGTGTGTGTGCACCTGTTTCTCTGGAGATCTGCTGGAAGGGTGTGTGTGTGTGTGTGTGTGTGTGTGTGTGTGTGTGTGTGCACCTGTTTCTCTGGAGATCTGCTGGAAGGGTGTGTGTGTGTGTGTGTGTGTGTGTGTGTGTGTGTGTGTGCACCTGTTTCTCTGGAGATCTGCTGGAAGGGTGTGTGTGTGTGTGTGTGTGTGTGTGTGTGTGTGTGCACCTGTTTCTCTGGAGATCTGCTGGAAGGGTGTGTGTGTGTGTGTGTGTGTGTGTGTGTGTGCACCTGTTTCTCTGGAGATCTGCTGGAAGGGTGTGTGTGTGTGTGTGTGTGTGTGTGTGTGTGTGTGTGTGTGTGTGTGTGTGCACCTGTTTCTCTGGAGATCTGCTGGAAGGGTGTGTGTGTGTGTGTGTGTGTGTGTGTGTGTGTGTGTGTGTGCACCTGTTTCTCTGGAGATCTGCTGGAAGGGTGTGTGTGTGTGTGTGTGTGTGTGTGTGTGCACCTGTTTCTCTGGAGATCTGCTGGAAGGGTGTGTGTGTGTGTGTGTGTGTGCACCTGTTTCTCTGGAGATCTGCTGGAAGGGTGTGTGTGTGTGTGTGTGTGTGTGTGTGTGTGTGTGTGTGTGTGTGTGTGTGCACCTGTTTCTCTGGAGATCTGCTGGAAGGGTGTGTGTGTGTGTGTGTGTGTGTGTGTGTGTGTGTGTGTGTGTGCACCTGTTTCTCTGGAGATCTGCTGGAAGGGTGTGTGTGTGTGTGTGTGTGTGTGTGTGCACCTGTTTCTCTGGAGATCTGCTGGAAGGGTGTGTGTGTGTGTGTGTGTGTGTGTGTGTGTGTGTGTGTGTGTGTGTGTGCACCTGTTTCTCTGGAGATCTGCTGGAAGGGTGTGTGTGTGTGTGTGTGTGTGTGTGCACCTGTTTCTCTGGAGATCTGCTGGAAGGGTGTGTGTGTGTGTGTGTGTGTGTGTGTGTGTGTGCACCTGTTTCTCTGGAGATCTGCTGGAAGGGTGTGTGTGTGTGTGTGTGTGTGTGTGTGTGTGTGTGTGCACCTGTTTCTCTGGAGATCTGCTGGAAGGGTGTGTGTGTGTGTGTGTGTGTGTGTGTGTGTGTGTGCACCTGTTTCTCTGGAGATCTGCTGGAAGGGTGTGTGTGTGTGTGTGTGTGTGTGTGTGTGTGTGTGCACCTGTTTCTCTGGAGATCTGCTGGAAGGGTGTGTGTGTGTGTGTGTGTGTGTGCACCTGTTTCTCTGGAGATCTGCTGGAAGGGTGTGTGTGTGTGTGTGTGTGTGTGTGTGCACCTGTTTCTCTGGAGATCTGCTGGAAGGGTGTGTGTGTGTGTGTGTGTGTGTGTGTGTGCACCTGTTTCTCTGGAGATCTGCTGGAAGGGTGTGTGTGTGTGTGTGTGTGTGTGTGCACCTGTTTCTCTGGAGATCTGCTGGAAGGGTGTGTGTGTGTGTGTGTGTGTGTGTGTGTGTGTGTGCACCTGTTTCTCTGGAGATCTGCTGGAAGGGTGTGTGTGTGTGTGTGTGTGTGTGTGTGTGTGTGTGTGTGCACCTGTTTCTCTGGAGATCTGCTGGAAGGGTGTGTGTGTGTGTGTGTGTGTGTGTGTGTGTGTGCACCTGTTTCTCTGGAGATCTGCTGGAAGGGTGTGTGTGTGTGTGTGTGTGTGTGTGTGTGTGTGTGCACCTGTTTCTCTGGAGATCTGCTGGAAGGGTGTGTGTGTGTGTGTGTGTGTGTGTGTGTGTGTGTGCACCTGTTTCTCTGGAGATCTGCTGGAAGGGTGTGTGTGTGTGTGTGTGTGTGTGTGTGTGTGTGTGTGCACCTGTTTCTCTGGAGATCTGCTGGAAGGGTGTGTGTGTGTGTGTGTGTGTGTGTGTGTGCACCTGTTTCTCTGGAGATCTGCTGGAAGGGTGTGTGTGTGTGTGTGTGTGTGTGTGTGTGTGTGTGTGTGTGTGTGTGTGCACCTGTTTCTCTGGAGATCTGCTGGAAGGGTGTGTGTGTGTGTGTGTGTGTGTGTGTGCACCTGTTTCTCTGGAGATCTGCTGGAAGGGTGTGTGTGTGTGTGTGTGTGTGTGTGTGTGTGTGCACCTGTTTCTCTGGAGATCTGCTGGAAGGGTGTGTGTGTGTGTGTGTGTGTGTGTGTGTGTGTGTGTGTGTGTGTGTGTGTGCACCTGTTTCTCTGGAGATCTGCTGGAAGGGTGTGTGTGTGTGTGTGTGTGTGTGTGTGTGTGTGCACCTGTTTCTCTGGAGATCTGCTGGAAGGGTGTGTGTGTGTGTGTGTGTGCACCTGTTTCTCTGGAGATCTGCTGGAAGGGTGTGTGTGTGTGTGTGTGTGTGTGTGTGTGCACCTGTTTCTCTGGAGATCTGCTGGAAGGGTGTGTGTGTGTGTGTGTGTGTGTGTGTGTGTGTGTGTGTGTGCACCTGTTTCTCTGGAGATCTGCTGGAAGGGTGTGTGTGTGTGTGTGTGTGTGTGTGTGTGCACCTGTTTCTCTGGAGATCTGCTGGAAGGGTGTGTGTGTGTGTGTGTGTGTGTGTGTGTGTGTGTGTGTGCACCTGTTTCTCTGGAGATCTGCTGGAAGGGTGTGTGTGTGTGTGTGTGTGTGTGTGTGTGTGTGTGCACCTGTTTCTCTGGAGATCTGCTGGAAGGGTGTGTGTGTGTGTGTGTGTGTGTGTGTGTGTGTGTGCACCTGTTTCTCTGGAGATCTGCTGGAAGGGTGTGTGTGTGTGTGTGTGTGTGTGTGTGTGTGTGTGTGTGCACCTGTTTCTCTGGAGATCTGCTGGAAGGGTGTGTGTGTGTGTGTGTGTGTGTGTGTGTGTGTGTGTGTGCACCTGTTTCTCTGGAGATCTGCTGGAAGGGTGTGTGTGTGTGTGTGTGTGTGTGTGTGTGCACCTGTTTCTCTGGAGATCTGCTGGAAGGGTGTGTGTGTGTGTGTGTGTGTGTGTGTGTGTGTGTGTGCACCTGTTTCTCTGGAGATCTGCTGGAAGGGTGTGTGTGTGTGTGTGTGTGTGTGTGTGTGTGTGTGTGTGCACCTGTTTCTCTGGAGATCTGCTGGAAGGGGTGTGTGTGTGTGTGTGTGTGTGTGCACCTGTTTCTCTGGAGATCTGCTGGAAGGGTGTGTGTGTGTGTGTGTGTGTGTGTGTGTGTGTGTGCACCTGTTTCTCTGGAGATCTGCTGGAAGGGTGTGTGTGTGTGTGTGTGTGTGTGTGTGTGTGTGTGTGTGTGCACCTGTTTCTCTGGAGATCTGCTGGAAGGGTGTGTGTGTGTGTGTGTGTGTGTGTGTGTGTGTGCACCTGTTTCTCTGGAGATCTGCTGGAAGGGTGTGTGTGTGTGTGTGTGTGTGTGTGTGTGTGTGTGCACCTGTTTCTCTGGAGATCTGCTGGAAGGGTGTGTGTATGTGTGTGTGTGTGTGTGTGTGTGTGCACCTGTTTCTCTGGAGATCTGCTGGAAGGGTGTGTGTGTGTGTGTGTGTGTGTGTGTGTGTGTGTGCACCTGTTTCTCTGGAGATCTGCTGGAAGGGTGTGTGTGTGTGTGTGTGTGTGTGTGTGTGCACCTGTTTCTCTGGAGATCTGCTGGAAGGGTGTGTGTGTGTGTGTGTGTGTGTGTGTGTGTGTGTGTGTGTGCACCTGTTTCTCTGGAGATCTGCTGGAAGGGTGTGTGTGTGTGTGTGTGTGTGTGTGTGTGTGTGTGTGTGCACCTGTTTCTCTGGAGATCTGCTGGAAGGGTGTGTGTGTGTGTGTGTGTGTGTGTGTGTGTGTGTGTGTGTGTGTGTGTGTGCACCTGTTTCTCTGGAGATCTGCTGGAAGGGTGTGTGTGTGTGTGTGTGTGTGTGTGTGTGTGTGTGCACCTGTTTCTCTGGAGATCTGCTGGAAGGGTGTGTGTGTGTGTGTGTGTGTGTGTGTGTGCACCTGTTTCTCTGGAGATCTGCTGGAAGGGTGTGTGTGTGTGTGTGTGTGTGTGTGTGTGTGTGTGTGCACCTGTTTCTCTGGAGATCTGCTGGAAGGGTGTGTGTGTGTGTGTGTGTGTGTGTGTGTGTGTGTGTGTGCACCTGTTTCTCTGGAGATCTGCTGGAAGGGTGTGTGTGTGTGTGTGTGTGTGTGTGTGTGTGTGTGTGTGCACCTGTTTCTCTGGAGATCTGCTGGAAGGGTGTGTGTGTGTGTGTGTGTGTGTGTGTGTGTGTGTGTGTGCACCTGTTTCTCTGGAGATCTGCTGGAAGGGTGTGTGTGTGTGTGTGTGTGTGTGTGTGTGTGTGTGTGTGTGCACCTGTTTCTCTGGAGATCTGCTGGAAGGGTGTGTGTGTGTGTGTGTGTGTGTGTGTGTGTGTGTGTGTGCACCTGTTTCTCTGGAGATCTGCTGGAAGGGTGTGTGTGTGTGTGTGTGTGTGTGTGTGTGTGTGTGTGTGCACCTGTTTCTCTGGAGATCTGCTGGAAGGGTGTGTGTGTGTGTGTGTGTGTGTGTGTGTGTGTGTGTGTGCACCTGTTTCTCTGGAGATCTGCTGGAAGGCGTCGACGCCACTCTC
>NC_055960.1:39261001-39268501 GCF_018492685.1 Alosa sapidissima
GTATCAGGGATTTCAAAAAAGGCCCAAACATAAATGATCACATTCATCTAATCTTTCCTAACAATCCGCTATCTGCCTGTCCCATAAGCAGGCCGTCAAAAAAACGCATCTCTGTAGGCAGCCTAGGTTCTAAGATCTGCAAACAAAAACAATACCAACAAGTGTTGCCAACCACTCAAAGACAAAACTAGATGTACCGCAGAGCGGTACAAAATATGACCGCCGCCCAGTCCAGCACATGTTTTCCACAAAAATAAGTCACATTGAAAGGCATATATGATTCTAACTGTCTCACTAAATTGCATTATCCACACTCAATTCTCACTGGTATCTGCTAGACAACAAGTACCAAAACATGATTAGTTCATAGATTTCACATGTAATATACATTTTATACAACCCCACCCCCATCTTGCCTGTTCATAATTCTGAGAAATTCTTGAATTGTGTGCATGTGTGCGTGTACATGTTTATGTTTATGTGTGTGTGGGTGGGTGTGTGTGCGTGCATGTGTGTGTTTGCCTGTTTATGTGCCTGTGTGTGTGCATGTGCATGCGTGCGTATATATGTCTACTGTGTGAGTATGTGTCATACGTAGGATTACTGTGAATGAATGTGTGTGCGTGTGTATCTGTTTATGCACATGTGTGCACATGGAATGGGTTAACATGACCCCTGGAGGCAAACATACGTAAAAAATTGGTCATCCTAGGCCCTACAGTTCTCAAGATATTCACAGAAAACTGTGTCTGCCCTACCCTCCTTTCGGGGGGTCCAGTCCAGCGGGGGGGCTACAGATCAAAACGAAAAGCAATGGTTCCATGCTATCCATGTGGGGTTACATGCCCACCAAGTTTCGTATACCCCGGTCTTTCAGTGTCCCGGGAATCCTTGTTGGTGTACAGTCACTAAATGTACACATAAATTATTTTATTGTAAGGCCCCCCATGAACGAAAGTCCACGAAACTTGGCATGCATTTGGAGGGTGTCATAATGATCCTACACTTTCAATTTCGTGCAGTTTTGACCATGTCAGCCAGAGATATTGTGATGAAAACACCTAATGTTTTGCTTTTTAATTTTTAACTAGGTGGCGCTATACATGAAATAAGTGGTAATGGGATAGGTTGGCATGGCCCTTTGACTATGTTAGGTCACAGATACCTGCGATTACATTACCTCATTTTTCCTTTTTTGTATTTAACTAGGTGGCGCTATACATGAAATGAGTGGTTATGGAATGGGTTGGCATGGCCCTTTGAGATCAACATACAAAAAAAAATGGTCCTCCTAAACCCTACGGTTCTCGAGATATTCACAGAAAACTGTGTCTGCCCTACCCTCCTTTCGGGGGGTCCAGTCCAGCGGGGGGGCTACAGATCAAAACGAAAACAGGAGGTTCCATGCTATCCATGTGGGGTTACATGCCCACCAAGTTTCGTGTACCCCGGTCTTACAGTGTCCCGGGAATCATTGACAGAAATTTGGACATGCGAAAAAGAAAAAAAAAAAAAACCTGACTAAACCTATATGACCGCCGCTTCCCTGCAATACAACATGAACACTTAGCCTACTCAAAATGAAACATGACACGTGTTTCAACTATGATACTGTTGATTGTGTGCGCAAACTGCGCGATGCAAACTGCACGATGAAGAGGGATTCTGCACACTCGGACACCGGTGCAGTGAGTGCCACCGATACATTTACCCCGACTCCTGCAACGCCAAATGAGCATAAATCTCGACCAGTAGGGTTTTTAGACACTGCTGCATAAGAACTTCAACAGGTCTCAAGATAGATCTGGGAAGATAATGGATAATACAAGGTTTTTCGCGTTTCTGACTGCAGGATAACCCAAGCACCTAAGCTGAATGCATGAGCTGTTCTAAATTGCAGAAACCGTAAATAAAGGGCCAAACTGACACGTTGCATTTCCTATATTGTCCGATATTGTCCAGTGCTAATGATAAACTCGAGCAACGGAGACGTAGTGCTTTGGATCATGTCGGCTACTTTAAGGGGAGATGGAATTGGCCTTTAGTGAGCGCAGCACAGCACGGGTCTGAACCTGCTTCATCCAGAGGGAGACATTGGATGCAGTGACAAACAGCCTATCATGGACCTGGCTGGGAAACGCGACAGTTGTGGAGTCGGCATTCGTAGCCTGTCGCTGCAAAACAGTACATCTCCAAACCCAAAAACAGTAGACTAACAGTCAATAAAAGTGGACTGTCAGAGCAGCACAAAATACTAAAAGCCATGCCGAGTGTCCTGTTCGCTCTTAAACTTTCCATCACAGTTGGTGCATCTACCTAGCCACTTCGTAAATATGTTAGAATTTGTTCTGTACTTTAAAAAACATTTTGAGCGATCACATAGCCTACGTGCAATGTTGGGATATTATCAGTAGCCTATGTGCAATTTGCTTTTGAGCAGGATCTTACAAGAACATTTCAAAATGAATGGAAAGACACAGTGAAGCCTAGTGTAGCCTTGGCTTGCTAGTGGTGAGTTTGTTATAGCCTATTTACTTGTATTGTAGCCTATGCAACGCTATTCTGTTAAAATTATATTATTCTAAACGTTTTGTGCTAGTCTATTCAACACTATAGGCTATGACCGCTATGTTCTTGCACTATTTGTACCCATGATCATATTGTTTCAGTTATACAAAAGGCTCGAAGGATGCTCTTTATTAAGTATAGTATAAGTATACAGACATCCCAACTTGCAAAAAGTCATTTCAGGGAGGCATCACGAAGCCCCCCCCCAAAAAAAAAAAAAAACAAATAAGGAAGGCCTATAGATAGAAATTGTGAGAATAAAATATGTAGATTTTGGTAGTTTGGTCTTTTCATGTAGCCTTGGCAACTAGCCATCTAGTAGGCTATAGGCCTGAATAATATGCACATGAATTGACACTTGTTAAACTCACCTCAACATGTCTTTTGCAATCATTTAACCCGCTATGGGCAATGCTAAAGTCACTGTTTACAAACAGTGCAGCCTGCAAGACTAGGTCCATCATTATGTTTTACTCTTATGAGACAAGGGTAGCCTACACTTTGAAATGGGTCTTACATTTTCCTTTTTTTGAGGCACTGACTCTACCATGACGCTCCTGTTTCTACTGAACTGATTCAGTATGAAGAACTGAACTGATTCACTGAAGTTCGGGAGAAAAGACATAAAAGCCCGCCTACACTGAAAACTGATTGGTTGATTTAGCGAAACAGGCCTATCAGGATGCTCTCTGTCTTTGATGCGCTTAGACACACACACACCACCTCTCTCTCTCTCTCCCCTCGTGTGCGTGCTACACTCAGATGCACACGCGGTCTCGCATGCGCGCTCTTGATCGCTCACTCTAGATTCCGGGAGATTTTATCTAATTTGCGGGCATCAGGGAGCCGCTATCAATATGCGGGAGACTCCCGGAACTTCCGGGAGACTTGGGATGTCTGAGTATAGTAAGTATACTCTTTTGATCCCGTGAGGGAAATTTGGTCGCTGCATTTATCCCAATTTGTGAATTAGTGAAACACACACAGCACACACAGTGAGGTGAAGCACACACTAATCCCGGCGCAGTGAGCTGCCTGCATCAACAGCGGCGCTCGGGGAACAGTGAGGGGTTAGGTGCCTTGCTCAAGGGCACTTCAGCCGTGCCTACTGGTCGGGGTTCGAACCGGCAACCCTCCGGTTACAGGTCCGAAGTGCTAACCAGTAGGCCACGGCTGCCCCACACATGGATTATATGGCAATTTTGGAAAATAACTAATAAAAGTGAGGTGAGGTGCCCCCCCGTCAGTGCTCATAGCCCCCCCACCCGTTGCTCTCTCTAGCGCCGACCCTGAGTGGATTAGACATCCTTGTGTGCCTGTGGATTGAGGACCCAAAACCAGATCCTTAGATTACAGACCAAAGCTGCAACCCGAGCAGTCACTACTGTAATCTTAAAGACTATTCCAGAGTGGTCATTACTGTAATCTTAAGGACTTCTTAAGTGCGGTCACTACTGTAATCTTAAGGACTATTCCAGAGCGGTCACTACTATAATCTTAAGGACTGTTCCAGAGAGGTCACTACTATCATTTTGAGGACTGTTCCAGGGTGGTCACTACTGTAATCGTAAGGACTTCTGAAGAGCGGTCACTACTGTAATCTTAAGGACTGTTCCAGGGTGGTCACTCTGGTAATTTTGAGAACTATTCCAGGGCGGTCGCTACTATAATTTTGAGGACTATTTAAGAGTGGTCACTACTGACCACTCTTAAATAGTCCTCAAACTTCTTAAATAGTCCTCAAACTACTTTGGAAGTGGTGTTGGTGGGTGGCCAGTAGGTGGCACCCTTCCCTCTGGCCAAAAAAAGATCGATCCCAATGCCCCAGTGCCGTGACGGGGACACTGCACTGTAGGAGATGCCGTCCTTCAGATGAGACGTTAAACCGAGGTCCTGACTCACTGTGGTCATTAAAGATCCCATGGCACTTATCGCAAAGAGTAGGGGGTTCCCCGGTGTCCTGGCTAAATTCCCAACCTGGCTCATTCAATCTGGCCCCCTAATCATCCTCTACTGTAATTGGCTCATTCACTCCCTCACTCTCCACCTCAAGCTGGTGTGTGGTGAGCGTTCTGGCGCATAATGGCTGCCGTGCATCACCCAGGTGGGTGTTACACATTGGTGGTGGTTACTAGTGAGTACGTGTGATGCGCTTTGAGTATCGAGAAAAGTGTAATGTGTTGTTGTTGTTACTGTAATCTTGAGGTTTATTTCAGGGCGCAGAACTATTCCAGGGCGATCACTACTGTAATCTTAAGGACTGTTCCAGAGCGGTCAATTCTGTTCTCCAAGGCATTGATTGCTAGGAACAAAAACGAAACCAGAAACTTCATTTTTTTATGTTCTGGAACAGAAATAATGGTAACCGTTTCATAACGTTATTTTTTCTTTTATTATTACAATAATTACAATATTTTCTGCTTTATAACTGGTGCAGAATTTGCGCATGTCTGGATGGTGGACTTGCTGACTGCAGGCTGTGAACTGTGAACGGTCTTTATAAAGTCCAATGTGTCTCCTTCCCCATTTGCTACAGTGTGTCCCTTACTCATAGTGGTCTTAGACATCAACTTCATTTTGATTTAGTTGGACTCTATCATGTAAACTAGAACTAATGTTGAAAATTGCAAGCTAGCTCCATGCTAATGTGACCTGTATAGCCATTAGCGAGTGTTAACTGCAGCATTAAAATTACATTTTTTCTCATTTAAACGTTTGTGCTTAGATGAAATGGCATCGTGAAAATCCGATGTGGTATCATTTGCAATATAAATAGGCTAGACATTTTTATATTTATATAAATAAATAGGCTAGACGTTTTTCTGCCATCTGAATATGGTCATTACACATAGCCCTACATGGAACGTTATGAACCGTTTTTTTATTTGGTTCTAACCGGTTCGGGAACAGTACATTTAAGGTGGAACGTTTGAAGCCCTGCTGTTCTTTGAAAGACTACCAGGCTCAGGAACACTTAGAGAACAGGTTTCATACACAGACAGACACACGTCTATGCTCTATGTCTGCAACTTCACAATCCATCTCCATTATATTCATAAACTCTCTCTCTCACTCTCTCTCTTTCTCTCTCTCTCTCACACACACACACACACACACACACACTGTGTGTGTGTGTGTGTGTGTGTGTGTGTGTGTGTGTGTTTGCTCTTAGTCTTTCAGCTCAGGTCATCTCATCTCCCTACCTCACACACACACACACACACACACACACACACACACACACACACACAGACTCCAGCTGTTGTACGGCAGCCTGGAAATAAGCATAATCACTCAATCCTTTCTCTCTGAGATCTGCTTCTGATGGAGAAATCACTTAATGGCCCAGGAGCCCAACAGCCCTCTACGAGCTCACTGGGCCCCAACAGCCCTCCACGAGCGCACTGGGCCCAGCAAGCAAGCAGCACTCGCTTGACCAGCAGCGCTCACAACTCAAATAGAACATTCTGACCTTATACTGGACCAGCAGAACCACAACCACCTGCAGCTTCAGCCACTGTCCAGATAGAAACACTACTGTCTGTCTAGATGTCACAGTCCAGATCTGTCTGTCTAGATGTCACGGTCCAGATCTGTCTGTCTAGATGTCACGGTCCAGATAGAAACACTACTGTCTATCTAGATGTCACGGTCCAGATAGAAACACTACTGTCTGTCTAGATGTCACGGTCCAGATCTGTCTGTCTAGATGTCACGGTCCAGATCTGGCAGCCATGGCCTACTGGTTAGCGCTTCGGACTTGGAACCAGAGGGTTGCCGGTTCGAACCTTGACCAGTAGGAATGGCTGAAGTGCCCTTGAGCAAGGCACCTAACCCCTCACTGCTCCCCGAGCGCCGCTGTTGTTGCAGGCAGCTCACTGCGCCGGGATTAGTGTGTGCTTCAACTCACTGTGTGTTCACTGTGTGCTGAGTGTGTTTCACTAATTCACAGATTGGGATAAATGCAGAGACCAAATTTCCCTCACGGGATCAAAAGAGTATACTTATACTTATACTTAGGGTCTAGATCTGTCTGTCTGGATGCTTCGCTGCCTGTTTGAATGTGTTGGGAGTTGTGGCTAAAGCAGACCACACACACACACAGACCAAGCAGACACACTCACACACTCATACACACACAATTCAGACACACTGTCACACTCACACTCTCATCAAGCACACACACTCACACTCACACTCTCATCAAGCAGACACACTCACACTCACACTGTCATCAAGCACACACACTCACACTGTCATCAAGCAGACACACTTACACTCACACTCTCATCAAGCACACACACACACACACCAAATAGTCACACTCACACACCCGCCAAGCAGACACACACACACACCACATAGACACACTCACACTCTCATCAAGCAGACACACACACACACCACATAGACACACTCACACTCTCATCAAGCAGACACACACACACCACATAGACACACTCACACACCCGCCACAAGAGCAGGTGCTAGTGCTATCGTGTGTATGTGTGTGTGTGTGATCTATCGTGTTTAGCTGAATTGTATATTATTAAATAAATGATAATTTACAGTCACATTAGCAGTTTCAATTCGCAGATCAATTGACACACAGGGTGATCGTCTGCGTGTGTGTGTGTGTGTGTGTGTGTGTGTGTATGTGTGTTTGTGTGTGTGTGTGTGTATGTGCGTGTGCGTGTGCATGTGTATGTGTGTGTGTGTGCGTGTGCATGTGCGTGTGCGTGTGCATGTGTGTGTGCGTGCGTGTGTGTGTGTGTGTGTGTGTGTATGTGCATGTGCGTGTGGGTGTGCGTGTGTGTGTGTGTATGTCTTACGTCAAACAGACGCAGCACGTTAGCCACCATGATGGAGACGGAGCTGCCGGACGCCCCGATGACCCCGACGACCTGCTCGGGTTTGGGGATGATGGGCTGC
>NC_055960.1:39276001-39288501 GCF_018492685.1 Alosa sapidissima
GGTGTGTGTGTATCTGAGGAGATCTCGGGCTGGAGTAGCGCGCGCTATATATTTTTTATGTCTGCCCAGTCGAGCACGCAGCCGTTCTGCCCGTGAGGCTGGATGCAGTGCAGAGCTCCCGCACGAGTCTTCCTTGCATTAGAGACGGATTAAATGCACGTCCATTCACGGGAATGGTATTGGATGCACTTTTCGTCCCCCCTGCTCCGCCGAGTATTAGCTATATTCTGAATTTTATTAATCTATTTGATTGAAAATAGATGATCTATTTCGCCTGCCTGGTCACGTGCGCTTTCAAGTGAGAGTGTATTTCAAGAGCATAATACCTCTAACTCCATAACCTCAGAGTGAGTGAGACACACACACACACACACACACACACAGACACACACAGAGAAAGAGAGGGGGGGGGGGAGAGTTAAAAGCCTGTAAACCTGCTCCTCTCACCAGGAAACCTGCAGAAAAAGGAAGATGGACTGTAAGCACACACACACACACACACACACACAAATAAATACACACGTTTTATGGGCCCTGTTCATTCATTTCACACATTTAGTTTGTAACAGACAACAGGAATTTCTGAGTCTCCTGCAGTCTGGGACCTGAGTCTCCTGCAGGACCTGAGTTTCCTGCATTCTGGGACCTGAGTCTCCTCCAGTTTGGTCTATTCTCCTGCAGGACCTGAGTCGCCTCTGGGACTTGAGTCTCCTGCAGTTAGTGACGGACTGGCCGTCTGGATTTTGGGCACATGCCAGAATGGGCCGTGCGTCAAATGGGCCACTCAGAACGCTGGTAAATGTAGCATTTCATCGGCTTTCTATCGGTGTGGTCAGGGGCGTTGGACTGTCACTTCATAATAAATGTCAGATGAAATGTAAATGCAACTGGATGAATAACTTGGTTGATTGACTGACTACATTTTGTATGCAAAAAGTGATGACTATGTAAGGTCTCACCCACTCCTTTCTAACGTGCCAAATGGTTTAGTCCTTCTGCACACATGTTGTTTATGGTTTAGGCCATCTGCAGCATGTTAGTTAGTTAGCATCAGTGCCAGTGCCCAGCTCCTTAGCCACTACGCTACTACTGCATGCTAGCCCAGCTCCTTATCCACTATACTACCACCTACAGTATTGCATGCTAGCCCAGCTCCTTATCCACTACGCTACCAGTGCATGCTAGCCCAGCTCCTTATCCACTACCCCTGTCCAGTGCTATTACAACAATCAATTCATTCATATAATATGATGAAGCGTATTTAAGTGAACAAACCATTTATAACTGTGTGTAAACATGATTTACAGATGAGAATTAATGTAGGACTAATGCTTTACAAGTGAGGAACATAGCATTATATAATAGTTTACAAATATTAATGCTTAACAGTGTGTAGTAGAAGAAAACAGAAACTCTGGCTTTTCATTGGGTGGAGGTAGTGTAGCGGATAAGGATCTGGGCTAGCATGCAGTAGCTTGAAAAGTTGGGGGTTCAATTCCCGGCTTCCACTGTTGTGCCATTGTCCTTTAATTTAATTGACATGTGTAAGTCGCTTTGGATAAAATTGTCTGCCAAATGAATGAATGTAAATCAACCTTTACAACTCATTTGAAAATGTGTTGCAACGCATGAAAGTCTTCACTTTAGATGAGCTCAAAATATAATTAACTAATCACTTGTAACTCTTGAGTTAATCATGAATTATAGTATTAGGAAGTGGTTTCTAAAACATGTATCCACATCCTAACTAATCATTAGTGCTTATGTGCTTACATCATCAAATTATTATTGTATCATTTATTAAGTATTAAACATTATTTATAAACATATTTTTATATATAGGCTTATTTACTATGAACAAACCATTCATAACTGTGTACAAATGCTTTACTGATGAGAAATAATGTATGAGCAATACTTTACAAATGATGAACAAGCCATTTACTAATAGTTAATAAGTTACAAATGCATAATAAATGATGAATTGTGTGTAGTATTATAATACACTTTCAAATGATACCTTGGTTATACATGTAATCTGAGGTAGGGGCTAAATAAATAAGCTGTACACTAACTACGCTGTTTGTATACAACACACCATTATAATAGTAGCCTTAACTTTAAATGAATAGGCTATGATAGCTATACAATATAATTAGCAATAATGGGCTAATAAGTGTCATCTAGCTTAGAGCAGTGTTTCTCAAAGTGTTGTCCGGGGACCACTGGTGGTCTGCAAGCTATCCCATGTGGTCTGCGAGCAGACGTGGTAAAATATAATATAGATGCATGTGGTCCCATCAGGACGGCCGAACAGAATTATCATTGTGTTTTAATTCTTATTGAGATGTTCTAAACAGGAGTGTTTAGTTACACATAAAACATTCTACCTGAACGTTGTTTAATTTGGTTGGAGTTAGAGGAACAACGCCTAGCTGGGAATGGTAAATGTCTAATGATCTCACTTCCTGTCATTCGCTACTGTAACAACTTCAATTACTCATTACTCGTGAAGCCCAATGACATTTCGACGTTCAGCATCGCCCACCTACTGATCACTTATGGACTGCACCTGTGTTCACTTGTTTACCTGCACCTGTATAGTTTGCCTGCACCTGTGTCCACTTATTTGTAGTTGTATTTGAGCCCCTTAGTTTGGCTTGCACATTGCAAAGTCTACTGGTTGCTACACTGAGACAGATTGCTCTGGTGTTGTTTATTGTGACTTTTGTCAAGTGTCTTTGTGAAGCCAGTTTCAAGAATAAAACTTCTAAATTGCCTCGCACTTGCGTCTTGCCATCCTTGGATCGTGACGCTACAACATGCTGGAATGCTTTTACATCTTCTGCCTGTGGTGTCACTGGAATGAGATATTAGCAGCCCAATGTTTAGCAAGTGACACCCAGAAGTGGAAGGGAAATGTGAACTGGAGGACCTTGGAGCAGTTTTCTTCAAAATGGAAGAATATGGACAGGCCACCTTTTGCACCCATCTTCAGACGCTAATGTAGAATATGGACAGGCCACCTTTTGCACCCATCTTCAGACGCTAATGTAGAATATGGACAGGCCACCTTTTGCACCCATCTTCAGACGCTAATGTAGAATATGGACAGGCCACCTTTTGCACCCATCTTCAGACGCTAATGTAGAATATGGACAGGCCACCTTTTGCACCCATCTTCAGACGCTAATGTTACTGCTGGCCTGGATAGCAATGCGTTAGCAATGTCAACATGGAGCCAATGACATGGTTTGTTTTGTTATAGAGTAAGATCACATACTAAAATACACACTTGCGGCAGTCTGTCTGTGTTAACATCTGAGCACCGATGCTGGGCTAATATAATATATTAGCAATTGTGGGGTGATACTGTATACTGTATGCTATAGTGTGTGTGTGTGTGTGTGTAGTAGGCTATATTGTGTGTGTGTGTGTGTGTATAGGCTATATTGTGTGTGTATGTGTGTAGGCTATATTGTGTGTAGTGTGTGTGTGTGTGTGTGTGTGTGTGTGTGTGTAGGCTATATTGTCTGTAGTGTGTGTGTGTAGTAGGCTATATTGTGTGTGTGTGTGTAGGCTATATTGTGTGTAGTGTGTGTGTGTAGTAGGCTATATATTGTGTGTGTGTGTGTGTGTGTGTGTGTGTGTATGTGTGTAGGCTATATTGTGTGTAGTGTGTGTGTGTAGGATATATTGTGTGTGTGTGTAGGCTATATTGTGTGTGTGTGTGTGTGTAGGCAACATTGTGTGTGTGTGTGTGTGTAGGCTACATTTCTACTGGTGTCAGGTCAAGCAGGTTATTTCACTGTCAGGTGTTTCTTTTGTGGAGGTCTAATATAGAGGCCTTAATATGGGGCATCTCACACACACACACGTCTGCATGTACACACACACACACACATGCAAGCACACACACGCACACAATCACACACGCACACAATCACACACGCATGCAGAAAATCAGACACATACACGCACACACAAACGCACGCACGCGCACGCACACACACGCACACAAATGCACGCACACACGCACGCACACGCACACACACACACACGCACGCACACACACGCACACACAGTCTGTGCTACAGCATCAGGGGAAGGGGGGGCACCTCACTCTGAAGGACATGGGGGCCTCTGGTGGTCAGCTGTGGTAATACCCCTAGACATCACAGGAGAGGACATTGCAGGACACACACATACACATGAGTGTGTGTGTGGGGGGTCAGCTGTTGTAATACTCCTAAACATTGCATAAACACACACACACACACACACTCCGAAACATCGCATAAACATGTGTGTATTTGAGTGTATGTGTGTGGGAGGGGGGCATTAAATACACACATGGACACACAATTCCAAATGCACACACATTAATATGCACACACACACACACACACACACACCTAAACGTAAAATATATTACAAAAGTATTATTATATTTATTTACACATATAGGGGTAGAGACATTTTCCACATTTTATTCTTCTTCTGTTGTTTTAGTCACTTTGGCACAAGTGGCATAGCCTATGCTGTTTAAATGAACAGGCTCTACCGTTTGAAAAGTAAGCTATTAAACAACACGCATAGCCTATGCTGCCGTTTGAAAAGTAAGCTGTTAAACAACACGCATAGCCTATGCTGCATTTCAAATACATTACATTACATTACATTTGGCTGACGCTTTTTAACCAAAGCGACTAACAACATGGTAAACAGTAAGTTTTAGAACAATTCTCACAATTTTAGGACAGTTTAAAAAAACATTAGAGTACAGTAAGAATAAGTGCGTCGGTGAGTGCTGTTTTTAACAGTTACTTGTCAGTTTAAAACGGCTGGTGAGTGCTAGGATCAGTAAGACTTGTTGTAAGTGTTGCTATGAGAGTAGATGTTCTCTAAAGAGCTGGGTCTTCAGGAGTTTTTTGAAAGTGGAAAAGGATGTCCCTGCCCTTGTAGGAACTGGCAGTGTGTTCCACCAACGAGGAACAACAGATGAGAAAAGTTTGGATTGGCTTGAGCGTACCGGTGGTAGAGCTAGACGTCGTTCGTCAGAGGAGCGCAGCGGTCTGGAGGTAGTGTAAGTCTGTATGAGGGCATTCAAGTAGGTGGGAGCAGAACCGGAGACTACTTTGTAGGCAAGCGTTAGAGACTTGAATTTGATGCGGGCCGCCATAGGTAGCCAGTGTAGCTGGATGAGCAGCGGGGTAACATGTGCCCTTTTGGGTTGGTTGTAGACCAGGCGCGCCGCCGCGTTCTGGATCATCTGAAGTGGTTTCACTGCGCAGGCTGGGAGACCTGTCAGGAGGGCATTGCAGTAGTCGAGTCATGAGATGACTATTGCCTGAACCAGAAGTTGGGTAGCATCTTGAGTCAAGTAAGTCCTGATTTTCCGTATGTTGTAGAGTGCAAAACGGCATGACCAGGCGACTGAGGCAACATGATCTGAGAAGTTTAGTTGGTTGTCAAGAACAACTCCTAGATTTCTTGCAGTCCTGGTCGGTGAAACAGACAGGGAGTCAAATTTGATGTTGATGTCGTGGTGTATGGTAGGTTTAGCTGGGATGACCAGCAGTTCAGTCTTTGAGAGGTTCAGCTGGAGGTGGTGTGCCTTCATCCATGTAGCTATGTCTGAAAGGCAATCTGAGATCCGTGCTGAAACCAGGGGGTCGTCAGGTGGAAAGGACAGATAGAGCTGTGTGTCGTCTGCATAGCAGTGGTATGAGAAGCCGTGCGAACGGATAATCTGTCCCAAGGAGGTGGTGTAGATAGCAAAGAGGAGGGGGCCCAGCACTGAGCCCTGGGGGACCCCTGTGGTGAGATGGTGAGGTGCGGATAGCTGACCAAGCCATGATACGTTAAACGAGCGTCCTGTGAGGTAGGATTCAAACCAGGAGAGAGCAGAACCGGAGATTCCCATGTCAGCGAGTATAGAGAGAAGGATACGGTGATTAACCGTGTCAAAGGCAGCCGATAAGTCAAGCAGAATGAGTACTGATGACCGAGCGGTCGCCCTGGCTTCTTTTAAGGCTTCTGTTACAGACAGCAGAGCCGTTTCGGTACAGTGAACCCAGAGTTTTGAACCCAGACTGATTTGGATCCAGAAGGTTGTTCTGTGAAAGGAAGTCAGAGACCTGTTTGGAGACTGCTCGTTCAATGCCTTTGGATAGGAAAGGCAGTAGTGAGACAGGGCGGTAGTTCTCGACTTGAGCAGGGTTGAGAGAAGCTTTCTTAAGTAACGGTGTTACCCGGGCCATTTTGAACGCTGTTGGAAATGTGCCGGAGGTTAACGAGGCATTGATCACATGTGTGATAGCTGGAGCGATGGTCGGGCTGATGGACTGAAGTAGGCTCGTAGGTATAGGGTCCAGCGAGCATGTGGTAGGACGGCTGCATGTCAGGAGTCTGGACACTTCACTCTCGGAGAGAGGCGTGAATGCTGAAAAAGATGTTCCAGCAGTCCCTAGAGGTTGTAGGAGTGCGGTATCTGAGTCAGATGCGTTGAGTGGGCATGTAGAGAATTGACTGCTGATTGCCGCCACTTTGTTTGTAAAAAATGAGGCGAGGGTATCTGCAGTAAGGCTGGATGGAGGAGGAGGCAGCTGAGGGTTGAGTAGCGATTTGAAGGTTGAGAAAAGTTTTTGAGTGTCTGTAGCGCTGTTGATTTTGTCATGGTAGAAAGCAGTCTTAGCAGCAGTGATGCTGGCTGAGAAGGAGGTCAGGAGTGTCTGGTAGTTTTTGAGGTCGTCAGCTAGTTTGGATTTGTGCCATTTCCTCTCCGCGGCTCTGAGTTTGGTGCGCTGCGATCGGAGGGTATCATTTAGCCATGGATGAGAATGTTTGGATCGAGCTGGCCTTGTGGTAAGAGGGCACAGCTCGTCTAGACACGAGGTCAGTGTGGAGCAGAGCGAGTCTGTGGCTTCATTAACCTCCAGAGAGGAGAAGGTGTTGAGTGGAGGTAGACCGGAGGCAACCACAGAGGAGAAGTGCGTTGGAGACAGGTTCCGGATGTTGCGGCGGAACGTGACCATCGGCTGAGGAGCCGGAGGCTGTTCTGACAGGCTGACGTTGAACTGGATGAAGAAGTGGTCAGAAAGATGGAGAGGCGTCACCATGAGGGTGTCTGTGCTGCAGTTCCGAGTGAAGATCAAGTCAAGCTCTTTGCCAGCTTTGTGAGTCGGTGGGCTTTGAACCAGTTCGAGGTCAAAGGAGTGGACCAGGGCCAAAAAGTCCGCTGAGCCTGGGGCATCTAAGTGGATGTTCATATCACCGAGGACAAGAAGCGGACAGTCATGCTCAGGGATGGAGGATAGCAGAGTGTCAAGTTCGTCAATAAAGTCGCCTAGTTGGCATGGAGGGCGGTAGATGACCAGCACGTAGAGTTTTGCTGGGGCGATCACTGTGATGGCATGGAATTCGAATGAGACATATTTGTTTGAAGGCAGTAGCGGGGTGAATTTCCATTTGTTGGAGATCAGCAGGCCCGTCCCGCCTCCTCGTCCAGATAGGTGAGGGGTGTGGGATAGTGTAAGGTTAGTGGAGAGTGCAGCCGGGGTGGCAGTGTTCTCTGGTTTGATCCAAGTCTCAGTGAGAGCGAGGAGTTCCAATGAAAGGTGGTTGGCATAGCCAGCTATGAAGTCCGTTTTGTTGACTGCGGATTGACAGTTCCACAAGCCCATGGAGAAGGAGGTTTCTGTCGGTGAGGACCGTTTAAGTTGCTGGAGGTGAAGGCGATTTCTGCCCCTTTTGGCATGATGCCGTTTTCTGCAATGGCCGGTGATAACAGATATGGTGGAACGGCACATTTTGCCTTTGTCGGTGCCTGTGCTCGGAAGCGCAAATAGGAAGCGCACGCTTAAAACATCCATGTTAAACAACGAACAAATGAGTGAGGCGGTTCAAACATGGCCAGGCCCAGGCAGACTAGCCTTAAAAGTTTTTTCAGAGGCCAGACGCGATGGATGATGATAAATTGGTAACGTCTGAAGCCTCAGATGTCCGGTCAACTCCACCACCACCAGATAAAAAGCAGAAGTGTCGGGCGTGTCTGTCGGAATCAGTGACATTGGAAGTGGAGTTGCGGGGGTGCGGCCGCTCCAAGACACTGTCATTCTCCGTGTACACTGGACATGCAAAGTGTTCTTCACCCAAAGCATACAGTAGGCCTATGCGTTCTCTGTCTATGATCTGCAGGCTTAGGGCCTCCTCGACGAGGCGATTACTTGTCCGCGGATCATTTCTGGCACAATTAAACGGTACCATTGAACCGCGGCCAAAAGAAAAAGAAACTAAACATTTCCAAGAATAGGAAACATTTCTTAATTTATTGTTATACAAATAAAGAGGTATAGCATTAGGGGGTAGTGGTGTCAGCGCTCATTCTTGTGTGTGAGTGTAACGGATGCCAGCTAGCTTAGCTGTGCTTGTGGAACGTTGGTAAACCTCACTCCCCGACGCCTCAAGAGTGCTGCTGGCATGCGAGCCAGTAGCCTGGGTTATTGGCTCGATTGTTAGCGCGCTCGCCTCCCGATCCGAGGTGCTGCTGTTTCGCGGGTTCAAGTCCGGGTGTGTGCAGGGCTGAATCACGCAGGATCAACACAACGCAGGTTACATCAAGTTAAAGAAAACTTTTACCCTGGAAATCCCATTCACAATTTGAACTCTGGCAATGAGTAATGATGCATGCTACTTTTACCCCTTGCATCGCGAGGAACCAATCACATCGGTGTATCTGATATAGGCGGGCCATGAGGCGAGCTAAACAGATGATGACAGCGCATGCAACCAATCAGTCAGTAGACATTGGTGTAGTGTTATCCAATTACGTGCAGTTAGATTTTCAAATGCATGCTTGGTGCCACCCCTCGAGTTGGGCATTTTCATTATTCGTGGCCAGACCCTTAATCTTTCTACATTACCAGGATCTGGAGTTTCCAGGCTAGTTACCTTTATTTATATAGCACATTTCATACACAGTGTGCTTTACATAAACACAAGGAATAATAACAATAAGCTAATAACATGAAAAACCTAATAAAAGCATAGAAGGGCAATAGTCAACAAATAGTTTTAAAAAATAAAAAATAAAACGTAAAACACAGAAAAGCATTTTACATTTTAAGGTTTAAAAGTGTTTAAAATACAATACAGTGTAATATGGCAATGAACACACAACAGAATTATTATACAGCAATGAACACACAACAGAATTATTATACAGCAATGAACACACAACAGAATTATTATACAGCAATGAACACACAACAGAATTATTATACAGCAATGAACAGCAGCACTCTATGGCCCAGTGACGATGAGACCCACACATGAGGAGAACACACACACACACACACACACACACACACACACACACACACACACACCACACACACACACACACACACACCACACACAAATACAATACAATGTAATATGGCAATGAACACACAACAGAATTATTATACAGCAGCACTCTATTATACTAGTCAATGAACACACAACAGAATTATTATACTAGCAGCACTCTATTATACTAGTCAATGAACACACAACAGAATTATTATACTAGCAGCTATATTATACTAGGCAATGAACACACAACAGAATTATTATACTAGCAGCACTCTATTATACTAGTCAATGAACACACAACAGAATTATTATACTAGCAGCACTCTATTATACTAGTCAATGAACACACAACAGAATTATTATACTAGCAGCACTCTATTATACTAGTCAATGAACACACAACAGAATTATTATACTAGCAGCTATATTATACTAGGCAATGAACACACAACAGAATTATTATACTAGCAGCACTCTATTATACTAGTCAATGAACACACAACAGAATTATTATACTAGCAGCACTCTATTATACTAGTCAATGAACAGCAGCACTCTATTATACTAGCAGCACTCTATTATACTAGTCAATGAACACACAACAGAATTATTATACTAGCAGCACTCTATTATACTAGTCAATGAACACACAACAGAATTATTATACTAGCAGCACTCTATTATACTAGTCAATGAACACACAACAGAATTATTATACTAGCAGCACTCTATTATACTAGTCAATGAACACACAACAGAATTATTATACTAGCAGCACTCTATTATACTAGTCAATGAACACACAACAGAATTATTATACTAGCAGCTATATTATACTAGTCAATGAACAGCAGCGCTCTATTATACTAGTCAATGAACACACAACAGAATTATTATACTAGCAGCACTCTATTATACTAGTCAATGAACACACAACAGAATTATTATACTAGCAGCACTCTATTATACTAGTCAATGAACACACAACAGAATTATTATACTAGCAGCTATATTATACTAGTCAATGAACAGCAGCACTCTATTATACTAGTCAATGAACACACAACAGAATTATTATACTAGCAGCACTCTATTATACTAGTCAATGAACACACAACAGAATTATTATACTAGCAGCACTCTATTATACTAGTCAATGAACACACAACAGAATTATTATACTAGCAGCTATATTATACTAGTCAATGAACAGCAGCACTCTATTATACTAGTCAATGAACACACAACAGAATTATTATACTAGCAGCACTCTATTATACTAGTCAATGAACACACAACAGAATTATTATACTAGCAGCACTCTATTATACTAGTCAATGAACACACAACAGAATTATTATACTAGCAGCACTCTATTATACTAGTCAATGAACAGCAGAACTCTATTATACTAGCAGCACTCTATTATACTAGTCAATGAACACACAACAGAATTATTATACTAGCAGCACTCTATTATACTAGTCAATGAACACACAACAGAATTATTATACTAGCAGCACTCTATTATACTAGTCAATGAACACACAACAGAATTATTATACTAGCAGCACTCTATTATACTAGTCAATGAACACACAACAGAATTATTATACTAGCAGCACTCTATTATACTAGTCAATGAACACACAGCAGAATTATTATACTAGCAGCACTCTATTATACTAGTCAATGAACACACAACAGAATTATTATACTAGCAGCACTCTATTATACTAGTCAATGAACACACAACAGAATTATTATACTAGCAGCACTCTATTATACTAGTCAATGAACACACAACAGAATTATTATACTAGCAGCTATATTATACTAGTCAATGAACAGCAGCACTCTATTATACTAATCAATGAACACACAACAGAATTATTATACTAGCAGCACTCTATTATACTAGTCAATGAACACACAACAGAATTATTATACTAGCAGCACTCTATTATACTAGTCAATGAACACACAACAGAATTATTATACTAGCAGCACTCTATTATACTAGTCAATGAACACACAACAGAATTATTATACTAGCAGCTATATTATACTAGTCAATGAACAGCAGCACTCTATTATACTAGTCAATGAACACACAACAGAATTATTATACTAGCAGCACTCTATTATACTAGTCAATGAACACACAATAGAATTATTATACTAGCAGCACTCTATTATACTAGTCAATGAACACACAACAGAATTATTATACTAGCAGCACTCTATTATACTAGTCAATGAACACACAACAGAATTATTATACTAGCAGCACTCTATTATACTAGTCAATGAACACACAACAGAATTATTATACTAGCAGCACTCTATTATACTAGTCAATGAACAGCAGCACTCTATTATACTAGTCAATGAACACACAACAGAATTATTATACAGCAGCACTCTATTATACTAGTCAATGAACACACAACAGAATTATTATACTAGCAGCACTCTATTATACTAGTCAATGAACACACAACAGAATTATTATACTAGCAGCACTCTATTATACTAGTCAATGAACACACAACAGAATTATTATACTAGCAGCACTCTATTATACTAGTCAATGAACACACAACAGAATTATTATACTAGCAGCACTCTATTATACTAGTCAATGAACACACAACAGAATTATTATACTAGCAGCACTCTATTATACTAGTCAATGAACAGCAGCACTCTATTATACTAGTCAATGAACACACAACAGAATTATTATACAGCAGCACTCTATTATACTAGTCAATGAACACACAACAGAATTATTATACAGCAGCACTCTATTATACTAGTCAATGAACACACAACAGAATTATTATACTAGCAGCACTCTATTATACTAGTCAATGAACACACAACAGAATTATTATACTAGCAGCACTCTATTATACTAGTCAATGAACACACAACAGAATTATTATACTAGCAGCACTCTATTATACTAGTCAATGAACACACAACAGAATTATTATACTAGCAGCACTCTATTATACTAGTCAATGAACACACAACAGAATTATTATACTAGCAGCACTCTATTATACTAGGCAATGAACACACAACAGAATTATTATACTAGCAGCACTCTATTATACTAGTCAATGAACACACAA